>NW_024746336.1:0-17552 GCF_018991925.1 Homarus americanus | reverse complement strand
ACTTTCAGAAGTTGGTTAGATAACAAATTTTCCGAAAATAGATTATCATAGAAACAGGAAATTTGTATCATAAAAAATGGAAATATCTACTTTCCGGGAAAGTTGGTTAGATAACCAAATTTGCCGAAAATAGATTATCATAAAACAGGAAATTTGTATCATAAAAATGGGAAATATCTACTTTCCGCGAAAGTTGGTTAGATAAACAACTCCGAAAATGTTATCATAGAAACAGGAAATTTGTATCATAAAATGAAATATCTACTTTCCGGGAAAGTTGGTTATCTTTTCGAAAAGTAGATAGATTTTCTACTTTTCGGAAAGTAGATTATCGATTTTCGGGAATAGATTTTCGAATTTTGGAAATATTACTAATTTTAGTAGATTATCATAGAAAACGGGAAATTTTATCACAAAAATGGGAAATATCTACTTTCCGGGAAAGTTGGTTAGATAACAAATTTTTCCGAAAATAGATATCATAGAAACAGGAAATTTGTATCATAAAAATGGGAAATATCTACTTTCCGGGAAAGTTGGTTAGATAACCAAATTTGCCGAAAATAGATTATCATGAAAACGGAAATTTGTATCATAAAAATGGGAAATATCTACTTTCCGCGAAAGTTGGTTAGATAAACAACTTTCGAAAATAGATTATCATAGAAAACAGAAATTTATCATAAAAAATGGAAATATCTACTTTCCGGGAAAGTTGGTTATCTACTTTCCCGAAAAGTAGATAATTTCTACTTTTCGGGAAAGTAGATTATATCATTTTCGGGAAATAGATATTCGAATTTTGGGGAAATATTACCTAATTTTGCGAAGTAGATTATCATAGAAAACGGGAAATTTGTATCATAAAAATGGGAAATATCTACTTTCCTGGAAAGTTGGTTAGATAACCAAATTTGCTGAAAATAGATTATCATAGAAAACGGGAAATTTGTATCATAAAAAATGGGAAATATCTACTTTCCGCGAAAGTTGGTTAGATAACCAAATTTGCCGAAAATAGAATATCATAGAAAACGGGAAATTTGTATCATAAAAAATGGGAAATATCTACTTTCCGCGAAAGTTGGTTAGATAAACAACTTTCCCGAAAATAGATTATCATAGAAAACGGGAAATTTGTATCATAAAAATGGGAAATATCTACTTTCCGGAAAGTTGGTTATCTACTTTCCCGAAAAGTAAATAGATTTTCTACTTTTCGGGAAAGTAGATTATCGATTTTCGGGGGAATAGATTTTCGAATTTTGGGGGAAATATTACCTAATTTTGCGAAGTAGATTATCATAGAAAACGGGAAATTTGTATCACAAAAAATGGGAAATATCTACTTTCCGGAGAAAGTTATGTTAGATAACCAAATTTTCCGAAAATAGATTATCATAGAAAACGGGAAATTTGTATCATAAAAAATGGGAAATATCTACTTTCCGGGAAAGTTGGTTAGATAACTAAATTTGCCGAAAATAGATTATCATAGAAAACGGGAAATTTGTATCATAAAAAATGGGAAATATCTACTTTCCGCGAAAGTTGGTTAGATAAATAACTTTCCCGAAAATAGATTATCATAGAAAACGGGAAATTTGTATCATAAAAAATGGGAAATATCTACTTTCCGGGAAAGTTGGTTAGATAACCAAATTTGCCGAAAATAGATTATCCTATATAGAAAACGGGAAATTTGTATCATAAAAAATGGGAAATATCTACTTTCCGCGAAAGTTGGTTAGATAAACAACTTTCCCGAAAATAGATTATCATAGAGAACGGGAAATTTGTATCATAAAAAATGGGAAATATCTACTTTCCGGGAAAGTTGGTTATCTACTTTCCCGAAAAGTAGATAGATTTTCTACTTTTCGGGAAAGTAGATTATCGATTTTTTGGGGGAATAGATTTTCGAATTTTGGGGGAAATATTACCTAATTTTGCGAAGTAGATTATCATAGAAAACGGGAAATTTGTATCACAAAAAATGGGAAATATCTACTTTCCGGGAAAGTTGGTTAGATAACCAAATTTGCCGAAAATAGATTATCATAGAAAACGGGAAATTTGTATCATAAAAATGGGAAATATCTACTTTCCGCGAAAGTTGGTTAGATAAACAACTTTCCCGAAAATAGATTATCATAGAAAACGGGAAATTTGTATCATAAAAATGGGAAATATCTACTTTCGGGGAAAGTTGGTTAGATAACCAAATTTGCCGAAAATAGATTATCATAGAAAACGGGAAATTTGTATCATAAAAAATGGGAAATATCTACTTTCCGGGAAAGTTGGTTAGATAAACAAATTTGCCGAAAATAGATTATCATAGAAAACGGGAAATTTGCATCATAAAAAATGGGAAATATCTACTTTCCGCGAAAGTTGGTTAGATAAACAACTTTCCCGAAAATAGATTATCATAGAAAACGGGAAATTTGTGTCATAAAAAATGGGAAATATCTACATTCCGGGAAAGTTGGTTATCTACTTTCCCGAAAAGTAGATAGATTTTCTACTTTTCGGGAAAGTAGATTATCGATTTTTTGGGGGAATAGATTTTCGAATTTTTGGGGAAATATTACCTAATTTTGCGAAGTAGATTATCATAGAAAACGGGAAATTTGTATCACAAAAAATGCGAAATATCTACTTTCCGGGAAAGTTGGTTAGATAAGCGGGGTACCGAAGTAGTTATCATAAAACAAATTTGTATCATAAAAAATGGGAAATATCCTTTCCGGGAAAGTTGGTTAGATAACCAAATTTGCCGAAAATACATTATCTCATAGAAAACGGGAAATTTGTATCATAAAAAATGGAAATATCACTTTTGGAAAGTTGGTTGAATAACGGTTGCAAAGGCTAGTTATCATAGAAAACGGGAAATTTGTATCATAAAATGGGAAATATCTACTTTCCGGGGAAAGTTGGTTAGATAACCATTGCTGCGAAAATGAATTATCATGAAAACAGGAAATTGTATCATAAAAATGGGGAAATCTCTACTTTCCGCGAAAGTTGGTTAGATAAACAACTTTCCGAAAATAGATTATCATAGAAACATTGTATCATAAAAATGGAAATATCTACTTTCGGGAAGTTGGTTATCTTAAACTTTCCCAGTAGATGAATTTTCTACTTTCAAAATAGATTATCGATTTTTCGGGGAATAGATTTTTCGAATTTTGGGGAAATAATACCTAATTTTGCAAGTAGATTATCATAGAAAACAGAAATTTGTATGTCACAAAATGGGAAATATCTGCTCAGGAAAGTTGGTTAGATAAGCAAATTTTCGAAAATAGATTATCATGAAAACGGGAAATTTGTATCATAAAATGGGAAATATCTACCGGGAAGTTGATTTAGATAATAAATTGCGAAAAATACGTATCATGAAAACGGGAAATTGTCATAAAAAATGGGAAATATCTACTTTCCGGGAAAGTTGGTTGAATAGCAAATTTTCCGAAAATGAATATCATGAAAACAGGAAATTTGCTTATCATAAAAATGAAATATCTACCGGGAAGAAGTTGGATTTAGATAACCAAATTTGCCGAAAATGAATATCATAGAAAACAGGAAATTTGTATCATAAAAATGAAATATCTACTTTCCGCGAAAGTTGGTTAGATAAACAACTTTCGAAAATAAATTATCGCGAAAACGAAATTTGTATCATAAAAATGGGAAATATCTACTTTCCAGGAAAGTTGGTTATCTACTTTCGAAAGTGAATGAATTTTCTACTTTTTCGGAAGAAACAGATTATCAATTTTTCGGAATGGTACTTCGAATTTTGGAAATATTACCTAATTTTGCGAGTAGTTATCATAGAAACGAAATTGTTGTCACAAAATGGAAGCCTTCTGCTGGAAGTTGGTTAGATAAGCAAATTTTCCGAAAATAGATTATCATAAAACAGGAAATTTGTATCATAAAAAATAGAAATATCTACTTTCGGGAAAGTTGGTTAGATAACCAAATTTGCCGAAAATACGTGTCATGAAAACGGGAAATTTTTATCTCATAAAATGGGAATATCTGCTTTCGGGAAGTTGGTTAGATAACAAATTTTCCGAAAATAATAGATTATCATAGAAAACAGGAGGTATATCATAAGAAATAGGAATATCTTCTTTTGTTTGGGAAAGTTGGTTCTGAATAACCAAATTTTCCGGTAGTTCATCATAGAAAACAGAATTTATCATAAAAATGGGAAGTATCTACTTTCCGCGAAAGTTGGTTAGACTCTTTCGAAAAAATGAATATCTTAAGCAGAAATTTGTATCATATATTTGAAATATCTACTTTCCAGGAAAGTTGATTTATCTACTTTCGAAAAAGTAGATAGATTTCTGCTTTTCGGAAAATAGATTATCATTTTCAGAGACAGATTTTTAAATTTTGAAATATTACCTAATTTTGCAGAAGTAGATTATCGCAAAGGCGGGAAATTTGTATCATAAAAAATGGGAAATATCTACTTTCCGCGAAAGTTTCTTAGATAACCAACTTTCCCGAAAATAGATTGTCATAGAAAACGGGAAATTTGTATCATAAAAAATGGGAAATATCGACTTTCCGGGAAAGTTGGTTAGATAACCAACTTTCCCGAAAATAGATTATCATAGAAAACGGGAAATTTGTATCATAAAAATGGGAAATATCTACTTTCCGCGAAAGTTTCTTAGATAACCAACTTTCCCGAAAATAGATTATCATAGAAAATGGGAAATTTGTATCATAAAAAATGGGAAATATCGACTTTCCGGGAAGATTATCACTTTCGAAAGAGTAGATAGATTTTACTTTCGGGAAAGTAGATTATCGATTTTTCGGGGAATAGATTTTTCGAATTTTGGAAATACCCTAATTTTGCGAAGTAGATTATCATAGAAAACGGGAAATTTGTATCACAAGAAATGGGAAATATCTACTTTCCGGGAAAGTTGGTTAGATAACCAAATTTTCCGAAAATAGATTATCATAGAAAACGGGAAATTTGTATCATAAAAAATGGGAAATATCTACTTTCCGGGAAAGTTGGTTAGATAACCAAATTTGCCGAAAATAGGATATCATAGAAAACGGGAAATTTGTATCATAAAAAATGGGAAATATCTACTTTCCGCGAAAGTTGGTTAGATAAACAACTTTCCCGAAAATAGATTATCATAGAAAACGGGAAATTTGTATCATAAAAAATGGGAAATATCTACTCTCCGGGAAAGTTGGTTATCTACTTTCCCGAAAAGTAGATAGATTTCCTACTTTTCCGGAAAGTAGATTATCGATTTTTCGGGGGAATAGATTTTCGAATTTTGGGGGAAATATTACCTAATTTTGCGAAGTAGATTATCATAGAAAACGGGAAATTTATATCACAAAAAATGGGAAATATCTACTTTCCGGGAAAGTTGGTTAGATAACCAAATTTTCCGAAAATAGATTATCATAGAAAACGGGAAACTTGTATCATAAAAATGGGAAATATCTACTTTCCGGGAAAGTTGGTTAGATAACCAAATTTGCCGAAAATAGATTATCATAGAAAACGGGAAATTTGTATCATAAAAAATGGGAAATATCTACTTTCCGCGAAAGTTGGTTAGATAAACAACTTTCCCGAAAATAGATTATCATAGAAAACGGGAAATTTGTATCATAAAAAATGGGAAATATCTACTTTCCGGGAAAGTTGGTTAGATAACCAAATCTGCCGAAAATAGATTATCATAGAAAACGGGAAATTTGTATCATAAATGAAATATATCTACTTTCCGCGAAAAGTTGGTTAGATAAACAACTTTCAGCAAATTATCATGAAAACGGGAAATTTGTATCATAAAAAATGGGAAATATCTACTTTTCCGGAAAGTTGGTTAGATAACCGTCTGCCGAAAATAGATTATCGCAAAAAACAGGAAATTTGTCACATAAAAAATGGAAATATCTACTTTCCGCGAAGTTGGTTAGATAAACAACTTTTCGAAAATAGATTATCATAAAACAGGAAATTTGTATGCCAAAATGGAAATATCTACTTTCCGGGAAAGTTGGTTAGATAACCAAATATGCCGAAAATAGATTATCATAGAAAACGTGAAATTTGTATCATAAAAAATGGGAAATATCTACTTTCCGCGAAAGTTGGTTAGATAAACAACTTTCCCGAAAATAGATTATCATAGAAACGGGAAATTTGTATCATAAAAAATGGGAAATATCTACTTTCCGGGAAAGTTGGTTATCTACTTTCCCGAAAAGTAGATAGATTTACTTTTCAGAGAAGAGTAGATTATCGATTTTTTCAGAATAGATTTTCCGGGTACGGAAATATTACCTAATTTTGCAGAAATAGATTATCGCAAAGCAGAAATTTGTATCATAAAAAATGGGAAATATCTACTTTCCGCGAAAGTTGGTTAGATATACAACTTTCCCGAAAATAGATTATCATAGAAAACGGAAATTTGTATCATAAAAAATGGGAAATATCTACTTTCCGGGAAAGTTGGTTAGATAACCAAATTTGCCGAAAATGGATTATCATAGAAAACGGGAAATTTGTATCATAAAAAATGGGAAATATCTACTTTCCGCGAAAGTTGGTTAGATAAACAACTTTCCCGAAAATAGATTATCATAGAAAACGGGAAATTTGTATCATAAAAAATGGGAAATATATACTTTCCGGGAAAGTTGGTTAGATAACCAAATTTGCCGAAAATAGATTATCATAGAAAACGGGAAAATTGTATCATAAAAAATGGGAAATATCTACTTTCCGCGAAAGTTGGTTAGATAAACAACTTTCCCGAAAATAGATTATCATAGAAAACGGGAAATTTGTATCATAAAAAATGGGAAATATCTACTTTCCGGGAAAGTTGGTTAGATAATAAATTGCCGAAAATAGATATCATAGAAAACAGGAAATATCATAAAAATGGGAAATATCTACTTTCCGCGAAGTTGGTTAGATAAACACTTTAATAGATTCATAAAAAGAGGAAATTGTATCATAAAAATGGGAAATATCTACTTTCCGCAGTTGGTTAGATAAACAACTCGAAAATAGATTATCATAGAAAAGGAAATTTGTATCATAAAAATGGGAAATATCTACTTTCCGGAAGAGTTGGTTAAATAACCAAATTTGCCGAAAATAGATTATCATAGAAAACAGGAAATTTGTATCATAAAAATGGGAAATATCTACTTTCCACGAAACTTGGTTAGATAAACAACTTTCCGAAAATAGATTATCATAGAAAACGAAATTTGTATCATAAAAATGGAAATATCTACTTTCCGGGAAAGTTGGTTGGATAACAAAATTTGCCGAAAATAGATCATGAAAGTTGAGTTAGATAAACAACTTTCTCCCGAAAATAGATTATTATCATAGAAACGGAAATTTGTATCATAAAAATGGGAAATATCTACTTCCGGGAAAGTTGGTTATCTAGTTTCAGAAAAGTAGATAGATTTTCTACTTAGAAAGTAGATTATCGATTTTTCGTAATAGACCAACTTTGGGGGAAATATTACCTAATCTTATGGAAGAGATTATCATAGAAAACGGAAATTTTTATCACAAAAAATGGGAAATATCTACTTCGGGAAAGTTGATAGATAACCAAATCTTCCGAAAAATAGATTATCATAGAAAACGGAAATCGGTATCATAAAAATGGGAAATATCTACTTTCCGGGAAAGTTATTAGATAACCAAATTTGCCGAAAATAGATTATCATAGAAAATGGGAATTTGTACTACAAAATGAGAAATATCTACTTTCCGGGCGAAAGTTGGTTAGATAACCAAATTTGTCAAAAATAGATTATCAGCAGAAAACGGGAAATTTGTATCATAAAAAATGTTATCTACTTTCCGGGAAAGTTGGTTATTTTACTTTCCTGAAAGTAGATAAATTTCTACTGCAGTGATTATCGGATTTTTCGGGGGAATAGATATTCGAATTTTGGGGAAATATTACCCACCTTATGGGGCGATTATCATAAAAAAAGGAAATTTTATCACAAAATGGGAAATATCTTACTTCCGGAAAGTTGATACAACCAAATTCTTCTGGAAAATAGATTTATCATAGAAAACGGAAATTTGTATCATAAAAATGGGAAATATCTACTTCGAAAGTTAATAGATAACCAAATTTGCCGAAAATAGATTATCGGCAGAAAACGGGAAATTTGTATCATAAAAATGGGAAATATTCATTTCCGGCGAAAGTTGAAATAGATAAACAACTTTCCCGAAAATAGATTATCAAGAGAAAACGGGGAAATTTGTATCATAAAAAATGGAAATATCTATTTCGAAAGAGTTGTTTGCTTTCCCGAAAAGTAGATAGATTTTCATTTTCGAAAATAGATTATCGATTTTTCGGGGAATAGATTTTCGAATTTTGGGGGAAATATTACTCAATTTTATAAGCAGACATCACAGAAAACGGGAAATTTGTATCACAAAAAATGGGAAACATTCTACTTTCCGGGAAAGTTGGTTAGATACAAATTTCCGAAAAAACGGAAATTTGTATCATAAAAAATGGGAAATATCTACTTTCCGCGAAAGTTGAGTTAGATAAACAAATTTTCCGGAAAATAGATTATCATAGAAAACGAAATTTGTATCATAAAAATGGGAAAATATCTACTTTCCGGAAAGTTATAGATAACCAAATTTGCGAAAAATAGATTATCATAGAAAACGGAAATTTGTATCATAAAAATGGGAAATATCTACTTTCCGCGAAAGTTGTTAGATAAACAACTTTCCCGGAAAATAGATTATCATAGAAAACGGAAATTTGTATCATAAAAATGGGAAATATCTACTTTCCGAAAGTTGGAGTTATTTACTTTCCCGAAAAGTAGATGATTTTCACTTTCGGAAAAATAGATTATCGATTTTTCGGGGAATAGATTTCGAATTTTGGGGGAAATATTACCTAATTTTGTGAAGAGATTATCATAGAAAACGGGAAATTTGTATCACAAAATGGGAAATATCTACTTTCCGGGAAAGTTGTTAGATACAAATTTTCCGAAAATAGATTATCATAGAAAACGGGAAATTTGTATCATAAAAAATGGGAAATATCTACTTTCCGGGAAAGTTGGTTAGATAACCAAATTTTCCGAAAATAGATTATCATAGAAAACGGGAAATTTTATCATAAAAATGGGAAATATCTACTTTCCGGGAAAGTTGAGTTAGATAACCAAATTTTCCGGAAAATAGATTATCATAGAAAACGGAAATTTGTATCATAAAAAATGGGAAATATCTACTTTCCGAAAGTTGAGTTAGATAAATCAAATTTGCCGAAAATACATTATCATAGAAACGGAAATTTGTATCATAAAAATGGGAAATATCTACTTTCCGGGAAAGTTGGTTGATAACCAAATTTTCCGAAAAATAGATTATCATAGAAAACGGGAAATTTGTATCATAAAATGGGAAATATCTACTTCCGCGAAAGTTGATTAGATAAACAACTTTCCGGAAAATAGATTATCATAGAAAACGGAAAATTTGTATCATAAAAAATGGGAAATATCTACTTTCCGGGAAAGTTGGTTATTTGATTTTCCCCGAAAAGTAGATAGATTTTCACTTTTCGAAAAAATAGATTATCGATTTTCGGGGAATAGATTTTCGAATTTTGGGGAAATATTACCTAATTTTGCGAAGTAGATTATCATAGAAAACGGGAAAATTTGTATCACAAAATGGAAATATCTACTTTCCGGGAAAGTTGAGGATAAGCAAATTTTCCGAAAATAGATTATCATAGAAAACGGGAAATTTGTATCATAAAAATGGGAAATATCTACTTTCCGAAAGTTGATTAGATAACCAAATTTTCCGAAAATACATTATCATAGAAAACGGGAAATTTGTATCATAAAAATGGGAAATATCTACTTTCCGGGAAAGTTGAGTAGATAAACAAATTTTCCGAAAATAGATTATCATCAGAAAACGGGAAAATTTGTATCATAAAAATGGGAAATATCTACTTTCCGAAAGTTGATAGATAACCAAATTTTCCGAAAATAGATTATCATAGAAAACGGAAATTTGTATCATAAAAATGGGAAATATCTACTTTCCGGTAAGTAGTTAGATAACCAAATTTGCCGAAAATAGATTATCATAGAAACGGAAATTTGTATCATAAAAATGGGAAATATCTACTTTCCGGAAAGTTGGTTAGATAAACAAATTTCCCGAAAAATAGATTATCATGGAAAACGGGAAATTTGTATCATAAAAATGGGAAATATCTACTTTCCGGAAAGTTGGTTAGATAACCAAATTTGCCGAAAATAGATTATCATAGAAAACGGGAAATTTGTATCATAAAAATGGGAAATATCTACTTTCCAGAAAGTTGAAGTTAGATAAACAACTTTCCCGGAAAATAGATTATCATAGAAAACGGGAAATTTGTATCATAAAAATGGGAAATATCTACTTTCCGGGAAAGTTGGTTAGATAAACAACTTTCCGAAAATAGATTATCATAGAAAACGGGAAATTTGTATCATAAAAAATGGGAAAAAACGGGGAAATTTGTATCATAAAAAATGGGAAATATCTACTTCCGAAAGTTGGTTAGATAACCAAATTTCCCGAAAATAGATTATCATAGAAAACGGAAATTTGTATCATAAGAAATAGGAAATATCTACTTTCCGGGAAATAAGTTAGATAACCAAATTTTCCCGAAAATAGATTATCATAGAAAACGGGAAATTTGTATCATAAAATGGGAAATATCTACTTTCCGGTAAAGTTATGTTAGATAAACCAAATTTGCCGAAAATAGATTATCATAGAAAACGGAAATTTGTATCATAAAAAATGGGAAATATCTACTTTCCGCGAAAGTTGATAGATAAACAACTTTCCCAGAAAATAGATTATCATAGAAAACGGAAATTTGTATCATAAAAAATAAATATCTACTGAAAGTTAGTTGAAACAACCAAATGAAAATAGATTATCATAGAAAAACAAATTTTATCACAAAATGGGAAATATTCTACTCAAGAAAAGTTGAGTTAGATAAACAACTTCCGGAAAATAGATTATCATAGAAAAACGGGAAATTTGTATCATAAAATGGGAAATATCTACTTTCCGGGAAAGTTGGTTATTTATCAAAAGTAGATAGATTTTCTACTTTTCGGGAAAGCAGATTATCGACTTTTCGGGAATAGATTTTCGAATTTTGGGGGAAAGATACTTAATTTTATGGAAGCAGATTATCATAGAAAACGGGAAATTTGTATCACAAAAAAATGGGAAATATCTACTTTCCGAAAGTTGGTTAGATAACCAAATTTTTCCGAAAATAGATTATCATGAAAACGGGAAATTTTTATCATAAAAAAGGGAAATATCTACTTTCCGGGAAAGTTGAAATAGATAAACAAATTTGCCGAAAATAGATTATCATAGAAAACGGGAAATTTGTATCATAAAAATGAAATATCTACCCGCGAAAGAGTTAGATAAACAACTTTCCGGAAAAATAGATTATCACAGAAACGAAATTTGTATCATAAAAATGGGGAAATATCTACTTTCCGGAAAGTTGGTTATCTACTTTCCAGAAAAGGATAGATTTACTTTTCGGAAAAGTAGATTATCGATTTTTGGGGAATAGATTTTCGAATTTGGGGAAATATTACCTAATTTTATGAAGTAGATTATCATAAAACGGGAAATTTGTATCAAAAAATGGGAAATATCCACTTTCCGGGAAAAGTTGGAATAGATAAAACCAAATTTTCCGGAAAATAGATTATCATAGAAACGGGAAAATTTGTATCATAAAAAATGGGAAATATCTACTTTCGAAAGTTAAGCTAGATAAACCAAATTTGCCGAAAATAGATTATCAATAGAAAAACGGAAATTTGTATCATAAAAATGAAATATCCATTTTCCGGGAAAGTTGGTTAGATAACCAAATTTGCCAACAGATTATCATAGAAAACGGGAAATTTGGTATCATAAAAATGGGAAATATCTACTTTCCGCGAAAGTTAGAGTTAGATAAACAACTTTCCAAAATAGATTATCATAGAAAACGGAAATTGTATCATAAAAAATGGGAAATATCTACTTTCCGGGAAAGAGTTGATTTGATTTTCCCGAAAAGCAGATAGATTTTCACTTTTCTATCAAGGATTATCGATTTTTCGCGAAACAGATTGAATTTAAAATATTACCTAATTTTGCGAAATAGATTATCACAGAAAACGGGAAATTTGTATCACAAAAAAATGGGAAATATCTAACATTCCGGGAAAGCTAGTTGATAAGCAAATCTTCCGGAAAACAGATTATCAAAGAAACGAAATTTGTATCACAAAAATAAAACATCACCGGGAAAGTTAGTTAGATAACCAAATTTGCCCGAAAATACATTATCATAGAAAACGGAAATTTGTATCATAAAAAATGGGAAATATCTACTTTCCGAAAGTTGGTTAGATAACCAAATTTTCCGAAAATAGATTATCATAGAAAACGGGAAATTTGTATCATAAGAAGTGGAAATATCTACTTCTCCGAAAGTTGGTTAGATAAACCAAATTTTCCGAAACAGATTATCATAGAAAACGGAAATTTGTATCATAAAAAATGGAATATCTACTTTCCGGGAAAGAATTGATAACCAAATTTGCTGAAAATAGATTATCATAAAAACCGGGAAATTTGTATCATAAAAATGGAAATATCTACTTTCCGAAAGTTATTAGATAACCAAATTTGCCGAAAATAGATTATCATAGAAAAACAAATTGTATCATAAAAATGGGAAATATCTACTTTCCGCGAAAGTTGATAGATAAACAACTTCCTGTATCATTAAAAATGGGAAAAATATCTTACTTTCCGTAAAAGTTAAATAGATAACCAAATTTGCTGAAAATAGATTATCATAGAAAAACGGAAATTTGTATCATAAAAATGGGAAATATCTACTTTCCGCGAAAGTTATTAGATAAACAACTTTCCCCGAAAATAGATTATCATAGAAAACGGAAATTTGTATCATAAAAAATAGGAAATATCTACTTTCCGGGAAAGTTGGTTAACAACCAAATTTTCCGGAAAATAGGATTATCACAGAAAACGGAAATTTGTATCATAAAAAATGGGAAATATCTACTTTCCGCGAAACTTGAAATAGATAAACAACTTTTCCAGAAAATAGATTATCATAGAAAACGAAAATTTTGTATCATAAAATGGGAAATATCTACTTCCGGGAAAGTTGTTAGACAACCAAATTTGCCGAAAAAATAGATTATCATAGAAAACGGGGAAAATTTGTATCATAAAAAATGGGAAATATTCATTTCCGCGAAAGTTGAAATAGATAAACAACTTTCCCGAAATAGATTATCATAGAAAACGAAATTTGTATCATAATAAATGAAATATTCATTTTCCGGAAAGTTGGTTAGATAAACCAAATTTGCTGAAAATATTTATTGGCAGAAATGGAAAATTTGTATCAAAAATGGGGAAATATCTACTTTCCGGAAAGTTGGTTATTCACTTTCCGAAAAAGTAGATAGATTTTCTAATTTTCGAAAGTAGATTATCGATTTTTTCGGGGAATAGATTTTCGAATTTTGGGGAAATATTACCTAATTTTGCAAGCAGATTATCACAGAAAACGGAAATTTGTATCACAAAAAATGGGAAATATCTACCGAAAGTTGGATAGATAAAATCAAATTCTTCAAAATAGATTATCGCAGAAAACGGGAAATTTGTATCATAAAAAATGGAAATATCTACTTTCCGAAAGTTGGTTAGATAAACAAATTCTGTCGGAAAATAGATTATCATAGAAAACGGGGGAAATTTGTATCATAAAAATGGGAAATATCTACTTCATGAAAGTTATTAGATAAACAACTTTCCAAAACAGATTACTCAGAAAACGGGAAATTTGTATCATAAAAATGGGAAAGACTACTTCCGGAAAGTTATTATCTAGTTTCCAGAAAGTAGATAGATTTTCACTTTCGAAAGTAGATTATCGATTTTTTCGGGGGAATAGATTGAATTTGGGGAAATATTACCCAATTTTGCGAAGCAGATTGATTACAGAAAACGTGAAATTTTTATCACAAAAATGGGAAAATACCTACTTTCCGGGAAAAGTTATTAGATAACCAAATTTTCCGGAAATAGATTATCATAGAAAATGGAAATTTGTATCATAAAAATGTGGGAATATTCATTTCCGGGAAAGTTAAGTTAGATAAACTAAATTCTGCCGGAAAATAGATTATCGAGAAAACGGGAAATTTGTATCATAAAAATGGGGAAGAGCCTTCCGGCGAAAGTTGGTTAGATAAAACAACTTTCTTGAAAATAGATTATCATAGAAAAACGGGAAATTTGTATCATAAAAATGGGGAAATATCTACTTTCCGAAAGTTGGTTATCTACTTTCCCGAAAAGTAGATAAATTTTCACTTTTCGAAAAGTAGATTATCGATTTTTCGGGGAATAGATATTCGAATTTTGGGGAAAATATTACCAATTTTGCGAAGTGATTATCATAGAAACGGAAAATTTGTACTAAAAAAAATGGGAAATATCTACTTTCCGGGAAAGTTGGTTAGATAAACCGGTAAATCTTTCCGGAAAATAGATTATCAGCAGAAAACGGAAATTTATCATAAAAATCGGAAATATCTACTTTCCGAAAGTTATTAGATAACCAATTTGCCGAAAATAGATTATCATAGAAAAACGGGAAATTTAGTATCATAAAAAATGGGAAATATCTACTTCTTTCCGCGAAAGTTGGTTAGATAAAACAACTTTCCCGGAAAAAATAGATTATCATAGAAACGGAATTTGTATCATAAAAAATGGGAAAACATCTACTTTCCGGAAAGTTGGTTATCTAGTTTCCAGAAAAGGAGAGGTATTTTCTACTTTTCGTGAAAGCAGATTACTGATTTCCGGGGAATAGATTGAATTTTGGGTAAAAATATTACCTAATTCCTTTTATGGAAGCAGATTATCACAGAAAACGGAAATTTTTATCACAAAAATGGAAATATCTACTTTCCGGGAAAGTTGATAGATAACCAAATTTGCCGAAAATAGAGATTATCATAGAAAACGGGAAATTTGTATCATAAAATGGGGAAATATCTACTTCGGGAAAGTTGAAAGTGCTAGATAACCAATTTTCCGAAAATAGATTATCATAGAAAACGGAAATTTGTATCATAAAAAATGGGAAATATCTACTTTCCGGGAAAGTTGGTTAGATAACCAAATTTGCCGAAAATACATTATCATAGAAAACGAAATTTGTATCATTAAAATTGAACATCTACTTTCCGGTAAAAGTTGGTTAGATAAATCAAATTTGCCGAAAATAGATTATCATAGAAAACGGGAAATTTGTATCATAAAAAATGGGAAATATCTATCATATGAAACTTGTTAGATAAACAACTTTCCCGAAAAATAGATTATCATAGGAAAACGGGAAATTTGTATCATAAAAATAGGAAATATCTACTTTCCGGGAAAGTTGGTTAAAATAAATCCAAAATTTTCTCGGAAAATAGATTATCATAGAAAACGGGAAAAATTTGTATCATAAAAATGGAACATTCTACTTTCCGCGAAACTTGTTAGATAAACAACTTTCCCGGAAAAATAGATTATCATAGGAAAAACGGGAAATTTGTATCATAAAAAATAAAATATCTACTTCCGGGGAAAGTTGAAGCCAGATAAACCAAATTTGCCGAAAATAGATTATCATAGAAAACGAAATTTGTATCATAAAAAAATGGGGAAATATCTACTTTCCGCGAAAGTTGGTTAGATAAACAACTTTCCCGAAAAGGATTATCATAGAAAACGGAAATTTGTATCATAATAAATGGGAAATATCACTTTCCGGGAAAGTTGGTTAGATAATCAATTCTGGTTTAAAATAGATTATCAGAAAATGGAAAATTTGTATCAAAATGGGAAATATATCTACTTTCCGGAAAGTTGGTTATCTACTTCCCGGAAAGTAGATAGATTTTTCTACTTCGAAAGTAGATTATCGATTTTTCGGGGGAATAGATTTTCGAATTTTGGGGAAATATTACCTAATTTTTGCGAAGTAGATTATCATAGAAAACGCAAATTGTATCACAAAAAAAATAAATATCTACTTTCCGGGAAAGTTGAAAGTTAGATAACCAAATTCTTCCGGAAAATAGATTATCATAGAAAACGGGGAAATTTGTATCATAAAAAAATGGGGAAATATCTATCAGAAAGTTGAAAGGATAAACAAATTTGCCGTGGTTAGGGATTATCATAGAAAACGTGAAATTTGTATCACAAAAAAATGGGGAAATATCTACTCCGGCGAAAGTTGGTTAGATAAACAACTTCTGGAAAATGATTATCATAGAAAATCGGGAAATTTACCATAAAAAATGGGAAATATTCACTTTCCGGAAAGTTGGTTATCTGCCTGAAAAGTAGATAGATTTTCTACTTTTCGGGAAAAAGTAGATTATCGATTTTTCGGGGAACAGATTTTCGAATCTGCAGGGAAATATCAATTAATTTTATGAAGCAGGATTATCATAGAAAACGGGGAAATTTTTATCACAAAAAATGGAATACCTACTTCCGGGAAAGTTGGTTAGATAACCAAATTTTCCGAAAATAGATTATCATAGAAAAACGGGAAATTTGTATCATAAAAATGGGAAATATCTACTTTCCGGGAAAGTTAATAGATAAACCAAATTTGCCGAAAATAGATTATCATAGAAAACGGAAATTTGTATCATAAAATGGGAAATATCTACTTTCCATGAAAAGTTGAGTTAGATAAACAACTTTGAAAAAATAGATTATCAAGTAGAAAACGAAATTTGTATCATAAAAAAATGGGGAAATATCTACTTCCGAAAGTTATTATCTACTTTCCGAAAAGTAGATAAATTTCTACTTTTCGGGAAAGTAGATTATCGATTTTTCTCGGGGAATAGATATTCGAATTTTTGGGGGAAATATACCAATTTGCGAAGAGATTATCATAGAAACGGAAATTTAGAATACAAAAATAAATATCTACTTTCCGGGAAAGTTGGTTAGATAACCAAATTTTCCGGAAAATAGATTATCATAGAAAACGGGAAATTTGCATCATAAAAATCGGAAATATCTACTTTCCGGGAAAGTTGGTTAGATAACCAAATTTGCCGGAAAATAGATTAATTACAGAAAAAACGGGAAATTTGTATCATAAAATAAATATCTATATTTCTTCCTATATAGAAAGTTGGTTAGATAAACAACTTTCCCGGAAAACAGATTATCATAGAAAAACGAAATTTGTATCATAAAAAATGGGAAACATCTACTTTCCGAAAAGTTGGCTATCTACTTCCGAAAAGTAGATAAATTTCTACTTTTC
>NW_024746335.1:0-25604 GCF_018991925.1 Homarus americanus | reverse complement strand
GGGGTACCTGGGAGGTTGAAGGGTTTACCTGGGAGTGCAGAGGTGTATCTGGGAGTGTCTGGAGGTGTATCTGGGAGTGTCAGAGGTACCTGGGAGGCGGGGTGTAACAGGGAGTGTCAGGAGTACTGGGAGGTGAGAGGTGTACCTGGGAGTGTCGGAGGTACCTGGAAGTGTGAGAGGTGCACATGGGAGTGTCTGAGGTACCGGAAGTGTCTAGAGGTGTACATGAGTGTCAGAGGTGTACTGCAGACAGCAAAGGACACTGGGAGTGCTGGGTGTACCTGAGAGTGCTGGGAGGTATACCGGGAGTGTCTGGGAGGTACCTGGGAGTGCCTGAGGTGGTACCTGGGAGGTCAGGGGTATACCTGGCAGTGTCAGAAGTGTACCTGGGAGGTCGGAGGTGTACCTGGGAGTGTCAGAGGTGTACCTGGGAGTGTCTGAGGTGTACCTGGAAGTGTGTGAGGTGTACATGAGTGTCAGAGGTGTACCTGGTAGTGTCAGAGGTACCTGGCAGTGTCAGAGGTGTAACTGGGAGTGTCTGAAGTGTACCTGGAGAGTCGGAGGTGTGCATGAATGACAGAGGTACCTGGCAGTGTCAGAGGTGTACCTGGGAGGCCAGCGGTGTACCTGGAGTGTCAAGGCATACCTGGGAGTATCAGAGGTGTACCTGGGAGTGTAGAGGTGTACCTGGGAGTGTCTGAGGTGTACCTGGAAGGTCTGAGGTACCTGGGAGGCCAGGGGTGTACTTGGGAGCTGGGTTGTTGTACCTGGGAGGTCAGAGGTACCTGGGAGTATCGGAGGTGTACCTGGGAGGAGGAGGCCTAGGAGTGTCAAAGGAGTACCTGGGAGTGGCCAGAGGTGTACCTGGCAGAATCGGAGGAGTACCTGCGAGTATCGGAGAATTACCTGGGAGGTCAGAGGTACCTGGGAGAGCAAGAGAGGTGTACCTGGGAGGTCAGAGAACGAAGTGTCAGGGGTGTAACTGGGAGTATCAGAGGTGTACCTGGGAGTGTTAGGGGTACCTGGAGTGTCAGGTGTAATGCAAAGGTCAGGTGTAACTGGAGGTCGGAGTTGTAACTGGGAGGCTGGAGGTACCAGAGTGTCTGAGGTGTACCTGGGAGGTCATGTGTACCTGGGAGCGGAGAGGTAAATGGAAGTGTCAGGGCTTACGGGAGCACAGAGGTTTATCTGGGAGTGTCTGGAGGTGTATCTGGGAGGCTCAGAGGTGTAACTGTGAGTGTCTGAGGCATTGGGAAAGGAGGAGTTCCTGGGAGGCCACAGGTGTACCGGAAGTTCAGAGGTGTACCTGGAAGTGTCAGGAGGTGTACCTGGGAGGTCGGAGGTATTCTGGGAGTGTCAGGGCACATGGAGTGTTGTGGCACCTGGGAGCTGCGGAGGTGCATCTGGGAGTGTCTGAGGGGTCTGGGAGTGCAGAGGTGTACCTGGGAGGTCAGGGGTAACAGGGAGTGTCAGGAGTACCTGGGAGTGTGAGAGGTGTACCTGGGAGTGCCGGAGGTGTACCTGGTAGTGTGGGAGAGGCACATGGGAGAGTCTGAGGTGTACCGAAGTGTCTGAGGTGTACATGGAGTGTCAGAGGTGTACCTGGAACCAGCGATGTACCTGGGAGTGCTAGCGGTGTACCTGAGAGTGTCAGAGGTGGAGGCCTCGGAGGCCTGAGGTACCTGGGAGTGTCTGAGGTGTACCTGGGAGGTCAGAGGAGTACCTGGGTGTGACAGAGGTGTATCTGGGAGTGTCTGGGGTGTCTCTGGGAGAGCGAGGTGCCTGGGAGGTCAGAGGTGAAGGGAGTGTCAGAGGTACTTGGTAGCAGTTCGAGTGTATACTAGGGAGGCCAGAGGTGTACCTGGAGTGTCAGTGGTGTACCTGGGAGTGCTGGGGTGATGCACCTGGGAGTGTCTGAGGTACCTGGGAGAGCCCAGGGGTACATGGGAGTGCCAGAGGTGTACCTGGCAGGTCACGGTGTACCTGGGAGTTGCTGGTGTACCTGGGAGTGTCAGGGGTATACCTGGGAGTATCAGAGGTGTACCTGAGTGTCAGGAGGTGTACCTGGGAGTGTCTGAGGTGTACCTGAGAGGCCAGAGGTAACCTGGGAGTGTTAGGGGTGTACCTGGGATATTGTACCTGGGAGTGTCAGAGGTACCTGGGAGTATCGGAGGTGTACCTGGGAGGCAGAGAGGTGTACCTGGGGTATCAGGAGGTACCTGCCAGTGTCAGAGGTGTACCGGGCAGTGTCAGAGGTGTACCTGGGAGTGTCTGAGGTGTACCTGGAGTGTCAGAGGTGTACCTGGGAGTGCAGAGGCCTGTTAGTGTCTGAGAAGTGTAAGTGTCAGAGGAGTACTTGGAGCAAGGAGGTACCTGGGAGAATCGGAGGAGCACTTGGGAGCACGGAGGTACCTGGGAGTGCTAGAGGTGTACCTGGGAGCATCAGAGGTGGCACTGGGAGGCCAGAGGTGTAGCTGGGAGGTAGAGGTGTAGCTGGAGTGTCAGGGGTGTAATTGGGAGTGTCAGAGGTGACCTGGGAGTTTCAGGGTGTACCTGGGAGGTCAGGTGTACCTGTAGGGTGTAACTGGCAAGTGGAGGAGTGTAATGGGAGTGTCGGGAGTTGTAATCAGGAGTGTCTGAGGTACCTGGGAGGAGAGGTACCTGGAGCAGGTGTACCTGGGAGTGCCAGAGGTGTACCTGGGAGGCTGGGTACCTGGGAGTGTGAGAGGAGTACCTGGGATTGTCAGAGGTACCTGGGAGTGTCAGAGGTACCTAGAGTGTCAGGTACCTGGGAGTGTATGGGGTGTACCTGGGAGTGTCAGGTGTGTACCACGGAGTGTCAGAAGAGTACCTGGGAGTGTGAGGTGTACCTGGGAGTGTCAGAGGCACCTGGAGTAGCAGAGGTACCTGGGAGTGTCAGGAGGTACCTGGCAGTGTCAGAGGTGTACCTGGCAGTGTCAGAGGTGTACCGGAGTGTCTGAGGTACCTGGGAGTGTCGGAGGTGTTCTGGGAGTGTCAGGTGTACCTGGGAGGTTGGGGTTTACCTGGGAGGTGAGAGGTATCTGGGAGTGTCTGAGGTGCACAGGAGTGAAGAGGCACTGGCAGTGCTGGAGGTGTACCTGGGAGTGTCAGCGGTGTACCTGGGAGGCCAAGGCACTGGGAGGATCAGAGGTACCTGGGAGTATCGGAGGTTACCTGGGAGTGTCAGAGGTACCTGGGAGTATTAGAGGTGTACCTGGGAGGCCAGAGGTGTAGCTGGGAGTGTCAGGGGTGTAACTGGGAGCATCAGAGGTGTACCTGGGAGTGTCAGAGGTGTACCTGGGAGTGTCAGTGTACCTGGAGTGTCAGGGGTATACCTGGGAGTATCAGAGGTGCCTGGGAGTGTCAGAGGTGTACCTGGGAGTGTCTGAGGTGTTCCTGGAGAGGCCAGAGGTACCTGGGAGGTTAGGGGTGTACCTGGGAGGTCAGAGGTGCACCTGGGAGTATCGGAGGTACCTGGTAGTGTCAGAGGTGTACCTGGCAGTAACAGAGGTGTACCTGGCAGTGTCAGAGGTGTACCTTTGAGTGCCAGGAGGTTTACCTGGGAGGGTCAGTGGTGTACCAGAGCTGTGTGTAACAGGGAGGCAGAAGAGTACCTGGGAGCGTCAGAGGTGTACCTGGGAGCTCAGAGGTGTACATGGGAGTGTCAGAGGTGTACCTGGGAGGTCAGAGGAGTACCTGTGAGCCTCAGAGGAGTACTCGGAGTGTCAGAGGTACCTGTAGTGCTGGGCTGGTGTACCTGGGAGGTCAGAGGTGTACCTGGAAGTGTCAGAGGTGTACCTGGAAGTGGGAGGAGGTACCTGGGAGGCAGAGGTGTACCAGGGAGTTAGGGGTGTACCTGGAAGTGTCAGGGGTGTAACTGGGAGTGTTGGAGAGGTGTAACTGGGAGTGGGAGGCGAAACTGTGAGTGTCTGAGGTGTACATGGAGTGACAGAGGACCTGGCAGTGGCACGCATGGTACCTGGGAGGTCAGGCACCTGGGAGTGTCAAGGGAGATACCTGGGAGTATCAGAGGTACCTGGGAGTGTCTGAGGTGTATCTGGGAGTGTCAGAGGTGTACCTGGGTGTGTCAGGGGAGTACCTGGGAGTGTCATTGTTGTTCATGGGAGTGTCAGAGGTGTACCTGGGAGCATCGGAGGTGTACCTGGAGTAAAAGAGGCACTGCCAGTGTCAGAGGTGTACCTGGCAGTGTCAGAGGTGTACCTGGGAGTGTCTGAGGTGTACCTGGGAGTGTCAGAGGTGTACCTGGGAGTGTCAGAGGTGTACCTGGAAGTGTCAGGGGTTTACCTGGGAGTGTCAGAGGTGTATCTGGGAGTGTTCAAGGTGTATCTGGGAGTATCAGAGGTGTAACTGTGAGTGTCTGAGGTGTACCTGGGAGTGTCAGAGGTGTACCTGGGAGTGTCAGAGGTGTTAGATGTTCTGGGTAATAAGTTCTATATACAGGAGAGAACACAAACACCTGTATAGTTTTGTAGGTTCGGTTTACTGGATAAGAGTATGTACACAGAGGTGGATAGCACTGCTCCTAGCTAGGTCTGGTCAGCGCTACCATAGACGGCGTGTAAGTGATACATTATCAGCTTCATACGTCATGAGCCTGATAATTAAGCATGTGGGATATGGTAATAGCATTGCCACACGCTGCTAGCTAGGCTGAATAAATATAAATGGAGCACATACATAATATACATACATAATACATAATCCCAGCATACATAATACCATACGACATATACATACATGGGAGTGTCAGAGGTTTACCTGGGAGTGTCTGAGGTGTACCTGGGAGTGTCAGGGGTGTACCAGGGAGTGTCAGACGTGTACCTGGGAGTGTCAGAGGTGTACCTGGGAGTGTCGGAGGTGTACATGGAAGTGTCAGAGGTGTACCTAGGAGTGTATGAGGTATACCTGGGAGTGTCAGAGGTGTAACTAGGAGTATCAGAGGTGAACCTGGGAGTGTCTGAGGTGTACCTGGGAGTGTCAGAGGTGTACCTGGGAGTGTCTGAGGTGTACCTGGGAGTGTCAAAGGTGTACCTGGGAGTGTCAAAGGTGTACATGAGAGTGTCGGAGGTGTTCCTGAGAGTTTCAGGGGTGTACCTGGGAGTGTCAGATGTTTACCTGGGAGTGTCAGAGGAGTACCTGGGAGTGTCAGACGAGTCCCTGGGAGTGTCAGGGGTGTACTTGGGAGTGTCATAGGTGTACCTGGGAGTGTCTGAGGTGTACCCGGGAGTGTCTGAGGTGTACCAGGGGGTATCAGAGGAGTATCTTGGAGTGTCAGAGGTGTACCAGGGAGTGTCAGAGGTGTACCTAGGAGTGTCAGAGGTGTACCTGGGTGTGTCGGAGGTATTCCGGAGAGTGTCAGGGGTGTACCTGGGAGTGTCAGATGTGTACCTGTGAGTGTCAGAGGTGTACCTGGGAGTGTCAGGGGCCATGCCTGGAGTGTCAGAGGAGTACCTGGGAGTGTCAGGCGAGTCCTAGGAGTGTCAGGGGTGTGCTTGGGGAGGCCAGAGGTGTGGCCTGGGAGTGTCTGTGTACCTGGGAGTGTCTGAGGTGTACCCAGGAGCATCAGAGGAGTATCTGGGAGTGCCTGGGAGGCACCAGGGAGGCCAGAGGTGTACCCAGAGGCCAGAGGTGTACCTGGTGTGTCGGGAGGTGTTCCCAGAGGCCAGGTGTACCTGGGAGTGTCAGATGTGTACCTGTGAGTGTCAGAGGTGTACCTGGGAGTGTGAGAGGAGTACCTGGGAGTGTGAGAGGAGTCCCTGAGAGTATCAGGGGTGTACTTGGGAGAGTCAGAGGTGTACCTGGGAGTGTCTGAGGTGTACCTGGGAGTGTCAGAGGAGTATCTGGGAGTGTCAGAGGTGTACCAGGGAGTGTCAGAGGAGTACCTGGGAGTGTCAGAGGTGTACCTGGGAATGTCTGAGGTGTACCTGGGAGTGTATGAGGTGTACCTGGGAGTGTCAGGTGTGTACCAGGGAGTGTCAGGAGTACCTGGGAGTGACAGAGGTGTACCTGTGAGTGTCAGAGATGTACCTGGGAGTGTCAGAGGAGTACCTGGGAGTGTCAGGCGAGTCCCTGGGAGTGTCAGGGGTGTACTTGGGAGTGTCAGAGGTGTACCTGGGAGTGTATGAGGTGTACCCGGGAGTGTCTGAGGTGTACCAGGGAGTATCAGAGGAGTATCTGGGAGTGTCAGAGGTGTACCAGGGAGTGTCAGAGGTGTACCTGGGAGTGTCAGAGGTGTACCTGGGTGTGTCGGAGGTGTTCCTGAGAGTGTCAGGAGTGTACCTGGGAGTGTCAGATGTGTACCTGTGAGTGTCAGAGGTGTACCTGGGAGTGTCAGAGGAGTACCTGGGAGTGTGAGAGGTGTCCCTGAGAGTATCAGGGGTGTACTTGGGAGAGTCAGAGGTGTACCTGGGAGTGTCTGAGGTGTACCTGGGAGTGTCAGTGGAGAACCAGGGAGTGTCAGAGGAGTACCTGGGAGTGTCAGAGGTGTACCAGGGAGTATCAGAGGAGTATCTGGGAGTGTCAGAGGTGTACCAGGGAGTGTCAGAGGAGTACCTGGGAGTGTCAGAGGTGTACCTGGGAATGTCTGAGGTGGAAGTGTCAGAGGTGTACCTGGGAGTGTCGGAGGTATTCTGGGAGTGTCAGGGGTGTACCTGGGAGTGTCAGTTGGTTTACCTGGGAGTGTCAGGAGTACCTGGGAGGTCATTGTTGTCTGATGGGTGTGTCAGAGGTGTACCTGGGAGCATGGAGGTGTACCTGGGAGTAAAGGAGGTGTACCTGCCAGTGTCAGAGGTGTACCTGGCAGTGTCAGAGGTGTACCTGGGAGTGTCTGAGGTACCTGGGAGTGTCGGAGGTGTACCTGGAAGTGTCACGGGTTTACCTAGGAGTGTCAGAGGTGTATCTGGGAGGGCTCAAAGTGTATCTGGGAGCATCAGAGGTGTAACTGTGAGTGTCTGAGGTGTACCTGGGAGTGTCAGAGGTGTACCTGGGAGTGTCAGAGGTGTACCTGGAAGTGTCAGAGGTGTACCTGGAAGTGTCAGAGGTGTACCTGGGAGTGTCGGAGGTGTTCCCGGGAGGTCAGGGGTGTACCTGGGAGGTCAGGGGTTTACCTGGGAGGTCAGAGGTATCTGGGAGTGTCTGAGGTGTATCTGGGAGTGTCAGAGGTACCTGGGAGGTCAGGTGTAACAAGGAGTGTCAGTGGAGTACCTGGGAGTGTGAGAGGTGTACCTGGGAGTGTCGGAGGTGTACCTGGGAGTGTGAGAGGTACCTGGGAGTGTCTGAGGTGTAGCAGGAGTGTCAGAGGTGTACCTGGCAGTGTCAGCGTGTGTAGCACGGGAGTGCTGGTGTACCTGAGATTGTCAGAGGTATACCTGGGAGATGTCTGGAGGTACTGGGAGGTCCGGGGTGTCCCTGGGAGGTCAGAGGTGTACCTGGGAGGTCAGAGGTAGCTGGGAGGTCAGAGGGTGAGCTGGGAGGTCAGGGTGTAACTGGGAGGTCAGAGGTGTACCTGGGAGCAAGGGGTGTACCTGGGAGGTCAGGGGTACCTGAAGTGTCAAGGGTGTAACTGGGAGGGGAAGTGTAACTGGGAGTGTCGGGAGGTAACTGTGAGTGTCTGAGGTACCTGGGAGAGTCAGAGGTGTACCTGGGAGGTCAGAGGTGTACCTGGAAGTGTCAGAGGTGTACCTGGAAGTGTCAGAGTTGTACCTGGGAGTGTCTGAGGGGTACCTGGGAGGTCAGAGGTGTACATGGGAGTGTCAGGGGTGTACCTGGGAGTGCTGGGTGATGTACCTGGGAGTGTCTGAGGTACATGGAGTGTCAGAGGTGTACCTGGAAGGTCAGAGGTGTACCTGAAGTGTCAGAGGTACCTGGGAGTGTCTGAGGCATACCTGGGAGTGTCAGAGGTGTACATGGAGTGCCAGAGGTGTACCTGGCAGTGTCAGCGGTGTACCTGGGAGTGTCAGCGGTGTACCTGGGAGGGTCAAGGGCATACCTGGGAGTATCAGGTGTACCTGGAAGGTCAAGGGTGTAACTGGGAGTGTCGGAAGTGTAACTGGGCGTGTCGGAGGTGTAACTGTGAGTGTCCATGTACCTGGGAGTGTCAGAGGTGTACCTGGGAGTGTCAGTGGTGTACCTGGGAGTGTGAGAGGAGTACCTGGGAGTGTCTTAGGTGTACCTGGGAGTGCCAGAGGTGTACCTGGCAGTGTCAGCGGTGTACCTGGGAGTGTCAGCGGTGTACCTGGGAGTGTCAAGGGTATACCTGGGAGTATCAGAGGTGTACCTGGAAGTGTCAAGGGTGTAACTGGGAGAGCCGGAAGTGTAATCGGAGAAGTCGGAGGTGTAACTGTGAGTGTTCAAGGTGTACCTGGGAGGTCAGAGGTGTACCTGGGAGGTCAGAGGTGTACCTGGGAGCATCTGAGGTGTACCTGGGAGTGTCAGAGGTGTACCTGGGAGGTTAGGGGGTACCTGGGAGTGTCATTGTTGTACCTGGGAGGTCAGAGGCATACCTGGGAGCACGGAGGTGTACCTGGGAGTGTTAGAGGTGTACCGGGGTAAGGTGGTGTACCAGAGGAGGTGTACCGGCAGTGTCAGAGGTGTACCTGGGAGTGTCTGAGGTGCACGGGAGGTCAGAGGTGTACCTGGGAGGTCAGAGGTGTACCTGGGAGTGTTTGAGGAGTACCTGTGAGTGTCAGAGGAGTACCTGGGAGGTCAGAGGTACCTGGGAGAATCGGAGGAGCACGGGAGCATCGGAGGTGTACCTGGGAGGTCAGAGGTACCTGGGAGTATCAGAGGTACCTGGGAGTGGCCAGAGGTGTAGCTGGGAGAGGCCAGAGGTGTACCTGGGAGTGTTAGGGGTGTACCTGGGAGTGTCATTGTTGTACCTGGGAGGTCAGAGGCATACCTGAGACGGGAGGTGTACCTGGGAGTGAGGTGTACCTGGGGTGTCAGTGGTGTACCTGCCAGTGTCAGAGGTTTACCGGGCAGTGTCAGAGAAGCACCTGGGAGTGTCTGAGGTACCTGGGAGGTCAGAGGTGTACCTGGGAGTGTCAGAGGTGTACCTGGGAGGCCTGAGGAGTACTCAGAGTGTCAGAGGAGTACCTGGGAGGTCAGAGGTGTACCTGGGAGAATCGGGAGGAGCATTGGGAGCACGGGAGTGTACCTGGGAGGCCAGAGGTACCTGGGAGTATCAGAGGTGTACCTGGGAGGTTGGGAGTGTAGCTGGGAGGTCAGAGGTGTAGCTGGGAGGTAGGGGTGTAACTGGGAGTGCTGGAGGTGTACCTGGGAGTGTCAGGGGTGTACCTGGGAGGTCAGGTGTACCGAAGCTCAGGTGTAACTGGGAGTGTTGGAGGAGTGGTAACTCGGAGTGTCTGAGGTGTACCTGGGAGGTGAGAGGCACCTGGGAGTGTCATGGTGTACCTGGGAGTGCCAGGTGTACCTGGGAGGCCAGTGGTGTACCTGGGAGGTGGGAGGAGTACCTGGGAGGTCAGAGGTACCTGGGAGTGCAGAGGCCTAGGAGGCCGGTGGTGTACCTGGGAGTGCAAGGAGGTGCCTGGGAGCGTCAGGTGTGTACCAAAGAGTGTCAGAAGAGTACCTGGGAGGCTGGGGAGGTACCTGGGAGGCCAGAGGTGCACCTGGGAGACGGGGAGGTGTACCTGGAGGTCAGAGGCCTGGCAGTGTCAGAGGTGTACCTGGCAGTGTCAGAGGTGTACCTGGGAGGCCTGAGGTGTACCTGGGAGGTCGGAGGTGTTCCTGGGAGTGTCAGAGGTACCTGGGAGTGTCAGAGGAGCACCTGTGAGCTCCAGAGGAGCATCGGAGTGTCAGAGGTGTACCTGGCAGTGTCAGCGGTGTACCTGGGAGGCACAGGTGTACCTGGGAGTGTCAAGGGCCTGGGAGGATCAGAGGTGTACCTGGGAGTGTCAGAGGTGTACCGGAGTGTCTGAGGTACCTGGGAGTGTCTGAGGTGTACCTGGGAGGTCAGGGTGTACCTGGGAGGTGTCTGTTGTTCCTGGGAGGTCAGAGGTGTACCTGGGAGCATCGGAGGTACCTGGGAGTGTTAGGAGGTGTACCTGCAAGTGTCAGAGGTGCACCTGGCAGTGCTCAGAGGTACCTGGGAGTGTCTGAGGTGTACCTGGGAGGCTCAGAGGTGTACCTGGGAGGTCAGAGGTGTACCTGGGAGCGTCTGAGGTGTTCCAGTGAGTGTCAAAGGAGTACCTGGGAGGCCAGAGGTGTACCTGGGAGAATGGAGGAGCACCTGGGAGTATCGGGAGGTTTACCTGGGAGGTCAGAGGTGTACCTGGGAGTATTAGAGGTGTACCTGGGAGGTCAGAGGTGTAGCTGGGAGTGTCAGGGGTTACCTGGGAGGCCATTGTTGTTCCTGGAGGCTGGGGAGGTGTACCTGGGAGGTCAGTGGTGTACCTGGGAGTGTCAGCGGTGTACCTGAGAGTGTCAGAGGTATACCCCGGAGTGTCTGAGGTACCTGGGAGTGTCTGAGGGGTACCTGGGAGTGCTAGTGGGAGTAGCACCTGGGTGACAGGGTATCTGGGAGTGTCTGGGTGTCCTGGGAGTGTCAGAGGTACCTGGGAGGTCAGGGGTGCCTGGGAGGCCATTGTTGTTCTGGGAGTGCTAGAGGTGTACCTGGGAGCCAGGTGGTGTACCTGGTGTCTGAGGTGTACCTGTGAGGGGGAGAGTACCTGGGAGCGTCAGAGGTGCACTGGGAGAATCGGAGGAGTACCTGGGAGCACGGAGGTTTACCTGGGAGGTCAGAGTACCTGGGAGCATCAGAGGTGCACCTGGGAGTGTCAGAGTAGCTGGGAGGTCAGAGGTGTAGCTGGGCGTGCTGGGGTGTAACTGGGAGGTCAGAGGTGTACCTGGGAGTGTCAGGGGTGTACCTGGGAGGTCAGGTGTACCTGGAAGTGCTAGGGGTGTAACTGGAGTGTCGGAGGTGTAACTGGGAGTCGGAGGTGTAACTGTGAGTGTCTGAGATGTACCTGGGAGTTCAGAGGTGTACCTGGGAGTGTCAGAGGTGTACCTGAAGTGTCAGAGGTGTACCTGGAAGTGTCAGAGGTGACCTGGGAGTGTCTGAGGCATACCTGGGAGGTCAGAGGTGTACCTGGGAGTGTCAGGGTGTACCTGGGAGTGTCAGTGATGTACCTGGGAGTGTCTGTACCTGGGAGTCTTAGGTGAGCGAGGTGTACCTGGCAGTGGGCAGACCTGGGAGGCCACGGTGTACCTGGGAGGTCAGGGCATACCTGGCAGTGAGAAGGCCTGGGAGTGTCGGAGGTGCACGGGAGGTGAGAGGTACCTGGGAGTGTCTGAGATGTACCTGGAAGTGTGTGAGGTGTACATGGAGTGTCAGAGGTGTACCCAGTGTCAGAGGTACCCGGCAGGTCAGAGGTACCTGGGAGTGTCTGAAGTGTACCTGGGAGTGTCGGAGGTACATGGAATGACAGAGGCACCTGGCAGGCTAAAGGTGTACCTGGGAGGTCAGCGTACCTAGGAGGCCAAGGCATACCTGGGAGCATCAGAGGTGTACCTGGGAGCAGCAGAGGTGTACCTGGGAGTGTCTGAGGTGTACTTGGAAGCGTCTGAGGTGTACCTGGGAGGTCAGGGGTGCACTGGGAGTGTCATTGTTGTTCCTGGAGGTCAGAGGTACCGGAGTATCGGAGGTACCTGGGAGGATAGAGGGCACCTGGAGTGTCAAGGAGCACCTGGGAGTGTCAGAGGTGTACCTGGCAGAATCGGAGGAGCACCGCGAGTATCGGAGAATTACCTGGAGTGTCAGAGGTGTACCTGGGAGTATTAAGAGGTGTACCTGGGAGGCAGAGGTGTAGCTGGGAGTGCCAGGTAACTGGGAGCATCAGAGGTACCTGGGAGGTTAGGGGTGTACCTGGGAGGTCAGGTGTACCTGGAAGTGCTGGGGTGTAACTGGAGTCCGAGTATAACTGGGAGTGCCGGAGGTGTAATCAGGAGTGTCTGAGGTGTACCTGGGAGTGCTCAAGGTACCTGGAGGTGTCAGGAGGTACAGGAAGTGTGAGGCTTACCTGGGAGGCCGAGGTCTGGAGTGTCTGAGGTGTATCTGGGGAGGAGGTGTAACTGTGAGTGTCTGAGGTGTACTGGGAGGTCAGAGGAGTACCTGGGAGTGTCATAGGTACCTGGAAGGTCAGAGGTGTACCTGGAAGTGCTCAGAGGTGTACCTGGAGGTCAGGAGGTGTACCTGGAAGTGTCAGAGGTGTACCTGAAGTGTCAGAGGTGTACCTGGGAGGTCGGAGGTGTTCCTGGGAGGTAGGGGGTACCTGGGATGTCAGGGGTTTACCTGGGAGGTGTGAGGTCTGGGAGTGTCTGAGGTATCTGGGAGGTCAGAGGTACCTGGGAGTGTCAGGGGGTAACAAGGAGTGTCAGTGGAGTACCTGGGAGTGTGGGAGGCACTGGGAGGTCGGAGGTGTACCTGGGAGTGTGAGAGGTGTACCTGGGAGTGTCTGAGGTGTATATGGAGTGTCAGAGGTGTACCTGGCAGTGTCAGCGGTGTACAGTACCTGGGAGTGTCAGCGGTGTACCTGAGATTGTCAGAGGTATACCTGGGAGTGTCTGGAGGCACCTGGAGTGTCCTGGGTGTCCCTGGGAGGCCAGAGGTAGCTGGAGGTCAGAGGTGGCTGGGAGCAGAGGTGAAGCTGGGAGGTCAGGGGTGTAACTGGGAGTGTCAGAGGTGTACCTGGGAGTGTTAGGGTGCACCTGGGAGGTCAGGGGTACCTGGAAGTGGCTAGCGGTGTAACTGGGAGTTTAAAACTGGGAGCAACGGAGGTAACTGTGGAGTGTCTGAGGTGTACCTGGGAGGTCAGAGGTGTACCTGGGAGTGCCAGAGGTACCTGAAGTGCAGAGGTGTACCTGGAAGTGCTTGGGAGCTGTACCTGGGAGGTTCTGAGGCACCTGGGAGGTAGAGGTACATGGGAGGCTCAGGGGTGTACCTGGGAGTGTCAGTGATGTACCTGGGAGGCGTCTGAGTGTACATGGAGGTCAGAGGTGTACCTGGAAGTGTCAGAGGTGACCTGGAAGTGCTAGAGGTGTACCTGGGAGGCTGAGGCATACCTGGGAGTGTCAGAGGTGCACATGGAGGCCAGAGGCACCTGGCAGTGTCATGGTGTACCTGGGAGGTGGGCTGTGTACCTGGGAGGGTCAAGGGTATACCTGGGAGCATCAGAGGTGCACCTGGAAGTGTCAAGGTAACTGGGAGTGTCGGAAGTGTAACTGGGCGTGTCGGAGGTGTAACTGTGGAGTGTCTAAGGTGTACCTGGGAGGTCAGAGGTGTACCTGGGAGGCCAGTGGTGCACCGGAGTGTGAGAGGAGCACCTGGGAGGTCTTAGGTGTACCTGGGAGTGCCAGAGGGCCTGGCAGTGTCAGCGGTACCTGGGAGGCTGGGCGGTGCACTGGAGGCCAAGGGTATACCTGGGAGCATCAGAGGCAAAGTGTCAAGGTAACTGGGAGCCGGAAGTGTAACTGGGAGTGTCGGAGGTGTAACTGTGAGTGTTCAGGTACCTGGGAGGCCAGAGAGGCACCTGGGAGTGTCAGAGCATCTGAGGTACCTGGGAGGTCAGAGGTGCACCTGGGAGTGTTAGGGTGTACCTGGAGGCCATTGTTGTACCTGGGAGGCCAGGAGGCATACCTGGGAGCATCGGAGGTACCTGGGAGGTAGAGGTACCTGGGTGTCAGGTGCACCTGCCAGTGTCAGAGGTGTACCGGGCAGTGTCAGAGGTGTACCTGGGAGTGTCTGAGGTGCACCTGGGAGTGTCAGAGGTACCTGGGAGGTCAGAGGTACCTGGGAGTGTCTGAGGAGTACCCAGAGTGTCAGAGGAGCACCTGGGAGGTCAGAGGTGCCTGGGAGAATCGGAGGAGCATTTGGGAGCATCGGAGGTGCACCTGGGAGTGCCAGAGGTGTACCTGGGAGCATCAGAGGGCCTGGGAGGTCAGAGGTGTAGCTGGGAGGCCAGAGGTACCTGGGAGGTTAGGGGCACCGGAGTGTCATTGCCACCTGAGTGGCTGAGAGGTATCACCTGGGAGTATCGGAGTGCCTGGAGCTAGAGGTGTACCTAAAAGTCAGTGGTGCACCTGCCAGTGTCAGAGGTGCACCGGGCAGTCAGGAGGCACCTGGGAGTGTCTGAGGTGCACCGAGGCCAGAGGCACCTGGGAGGTCAGAGGTGTACCTGAGGAGGCCTGAGAGCACCCGTGAGTGCAGAGGAGGCCTGAGTGCCAGAGGCACCTGGGAGAATCGGATGAGTACTTGGGAGCACGGAGGTGTACCTGGGAGTGTCAGAGGTACCTGGGAGTACTGGAGGTACCTGGGAGGTCAGGAGGTAGAAGCTGGGAGGCAGAGGTGTAGCTGGGAGTGTCAGGTGTAACTGGGAGGTCAGAGGTGTACCTGGGAGTGTCAGGGGTGTACCTGGGAGGTCTAGGGGTGTACCTGGAAGTTCAGGGGTGACCTGGTGCGGAGGAGGTGTAACTGTGAGTGTCTGAGGTACCTGGGAGTGTGAGAGGCACCTGGGATGTCAGGGTGACCTGGGAGTGCCAGTGTTGTACCTGGGAGGCCAGTGGTGTACCTGGGAGTGTGGGAGGTAGGGTGCCAGAGGTGCTGGAAGTGTCAGAGGGTGTACCCAGGGTGTAGTGGTGCACCTGGGGTGTATGGAGGTGTGCTGCAAGGAGTGTAAGTGAAACAAAGAGGTCAGAAGAGTACCTGGAGGTCAGAGGTACCTGGGATGCCCAAGAGGTGCACCTGGAGTATCGGAGGTGCTGGGAGTGTCAGAGGTGTGCACCTAGAATGTCAGAGTGCACCTGGAGTGTCAGAAATTAACTTGGAGCATACAAAGTGTACCTGGAATTTCGAGTGTTCCTGGGAGGTCGGTGTGCCTGGGAGTGTCAGAGAGGCACCTGTGAGCCTCAGGAGTACTGGAGTGTCAGAGGTGTACCTGGCAGTCAGCGGTGTACCTGGGAGTGTCAGCGGTACCTGGGGGGTCAAGGCATACCACAGGAGGTCCAAGGCACCTGGGAGGTCAAAAAAGAGGTGTACCGGGGGTGCTCTGAGGGTACTGGGGTGTCTGAGGTGTACCTAGGGTGTCCAGGGGTGTACCTGGGAGTCAGTTGTTGTTCTGGGGTATAGAGTGTACCTGGGAGCATCAGGTGTACCTGGGAGTGTTGAGGAGTGTACCTGTTAGTGTCAGAGGTGCACCTGGCAGTGTCAGGGAGTGCTGGGGCCTCAGAGTGTACCTGGGAGGTCAGGGTGGCCTGGGGGGTCAGAGGTGAACCTGGGAGTGTCTGAGGTGTTCCAGTGAGTGTCAAAGGAGTACCTGGGAGTGTCAGAGGTGCCTGGGAGAATCGGAGGAGTACCTGGGGAGTATCAGAGTTTCTGGGAGTGTCAGAGGTGTACCTGGGAGTATTAGAGGTGTACCTGGGGGGTCAGAGGTGCTGGGGAGTTCAGGTGTACCTGGGAGTGTCATTGTTGTTCTAGGGGTGCTAGGGTGTACCTGGGAGTGTCAGTGTAGTGCCTGGGAGTGTCAGCGGTGCCTGAGAGTGTCAGGGCATGCACCTCGGGTGTCTGATAGCCTAGGATTCTGAGGTGACCTGGGTGTCAGTGGACACCTGGGGTACAGGGGGTATCTGGGAGTGTGGGGAGTGTCCTGGGAGTGTCGAGGTGCACCTGGGGAGTGTCAGGGGTGCCTGGGGTGTCATTGTTGTCCTGGGGGTCAGAATGTACCTGGGTGTCAGTAGGGTATACCTGGGAGTGTCTGAGTGTACCTGTGAGGCTCAGAGGAGTACCTGGGAGCGTCAGGGTGTGCTAGAAGGCAGGAGTACCTGGGAGTATCGGAGGTTTCTGGGAGTGTCAGAGGTGTACCTGGGAGCATCAGAGGTGCACCTGGGAGTGTCAGAGGTGTAGCTGGGAGTATCAGAAGTGTGAAGCTGGGCGTGTCAGGGGTGTAACTGGGAGGTCAGAGGTGAACTCGGGAGTGCCAGGGGTGTACCTGGGAGTCTCGGTGTACCTGGAAGTGTCAGAAGGTGTAACTTTAGAGTGTCGGAGGTGCAAGGAGTGCCGGAGTGTAACTGTAGTGTCTGAGATGTACCTGGGAGTTTCAGGGCACCTGGGAGTGTCAGAATGACCTGGAAGTGTCAAGTGTACCTGGAAGTGTCAGGGTGGCTGCCTGGGGTGTCTGGAGGCATACCTGGGAGTGTCAGGGGTGTGCTGGGGTGTCCAGGGTGTACCTGGAGTAGTAGTGATGCCTGGGAGTGTGGGGTGTACCTGGGAGTGTCTTAGGTGGCTGGGTGCCAGAGGTGCCTGGCAGTGTCAGCGTTGTGCCTGGGAGTGTCGGCGGTGTACCTGGGGTGTCAGGGTATGCAGCAGTGTGAGAAGTGCCTGGGAGGTCAGGTGTACCTGGGAGTGTGAGAGGTGTACCTGGGGTGTCTGGGGATGCCTGGAAGTGTGTGAGGTGTACATGGGTGTCAGAGGTGTGCCTGGTAGTGTCAGAGGTGCTGCGGTGCAGAGAGGGATACCTGGGAGTGTCCCAGAGTACCTGGGAGTGTCAGGTGTGTGGAATGACAGGGGGTGTACCTGGCAGTGTCAGCGGTGTACCTGGGAGGTCAGCGGTGTACCTGGGAGTGTCAAGGGTATACACCTGGGAGTATCAGAGGTGTACCTGGGAGTGTTAGGGGTGCTAAGAGTGTAGGAATGTACTTGGAAGCGTCTGAGATGCACCTGGGGTGTCAGGGTGTACCTGGAACGGTCATTGTTGTTCCTGGGAGTGTCAGGGTGCACCTGGGAGTATCGGAGGTGTACCTGGGAGGATAGAGTGTACCTGCTGAGTGTCAAAGGAGTACCTGGGAGTGTCAGAGGGTGTACCTGGCAGAATCAGTACCTGCGGGTATCGGAGAATTACCTGGAGTGTCAGGGTGTACCTGGGAGTATGAGGTGTACTCGGAGGTCAGAGGTGTAGCTGAAGTGTCAGGGGTGTAACTGGGAGTATCAGAGTGTACCTGGGAGTGTTAGGGGTGTACCTGGGAGGTCAGGGGTGTGCAAGTGTCAGAGTGAACTGGGAGTATCAGGAGCCTTTAATGGGAGTGGAGGTGTAAACAGCAGTGTCTGAGGTGTACCTGGAGTGTCAGCTGCACCTGGGAGGTCAAGGGTGTAAATGGAATGTCAGGGGTTTACCTGGGAATGTCAGGGTGTATCTGGGGTGTCAGGGTGTATCTGGGGAGTGTCAGAGGTGTAACTGTGAGTGTCTGAGGTGTCCCAAATTGCACAACAACCAACAAGAGTGTCAGAGGGCATACCTGCGGAGTGTCAGAGGTGTACCTGGAAGTGTCCAGAAGGTCCAGGAAGCGTCAGAGGTGTGCCTGGAGTGTCCAGAGGCCCTGTAGGTCAGGGAATGCACATGGGAGTCTCAAGGGTTTGGAGTCAGAGATAGCCATCTTAAAGTGTCTAGGGCATCTGGGAGGCCAGAGGTGCACCTGGGAGGCCAGAATGTAACAAGGTCAGTGGCACCTGGGGTGCTGGGGTGCACCTGGGGTGTGGTGTGCACCAGGTAAGTGCACAGAGGTGTACAATGCAGTGTCAGAGGTGCACAGTGTCGGTGTACAACCTGGAGTGTCAGAGGTGTACACAACTATCAGAATGCACCAGCCAGATGTACCTGGGAAGCCGTGGTGTCCTGACAGAGTGTCACCAGAGGTATAACCCGGAGTGTCAGAGTGAACCAGGGAATGTCCAGAGGTGCAACTGGGGTGTCAGAGAGAGTACCTGGGTGTGGGATGTACCTGGGGTGTCAGGGGTGTCCTGGAGGTTCCAGGAGGTGTAACAGGGAGGTGAATGTAACTGAGGCCAGAGGTGCACCATAGAAGTGCTGGAATTAATAAACGAGGCCAGGAGGTGTACTGGAGGTCAGAGGCACCTGGAAGTGTCAGAGATGTACCTGGGAGGTCTGGAGGTGCCTGGGAGTGTCAGGTGTACATGGACTCAGAGGTGTACAAGACAGTGAACCTGGGAGCGTCGGTGTACATGGGTGTCAGAGGTGTACCTGGAAGGTCAGGGTATACCCTGGAAGCATCAGAGGTGTACCTGGGATGTCAGAGGCACCTGGGAGGTCAGAGAAAAGTGCACATGGGTGCAGAAAGTGTACCTGGCAGTGTCAGCCTGGTGCACCTGGGAGGCCACTTGTACCTGAGGCAAGGGTTCACCTGGGGTATCAGGTGTACCTGGAAGTGCTAAAGGTGTACCTTTAGGTATCAGAAGTGCAACACGTGTCAGATGTGGCAGTGACTCAAAGGTGTACCTGGGAGTGTCAGGTGCCTGGGATGTCAGAGGTGTACCTGGGAGGTCAGAGGTACCTGTTAGTGTCTTAGGTGCACCTGTGAGGCCAGGGTGTACACCAGCAGTGTCAGCAGGTGTGCCTGGAATGTCAGTGTGCCTGGGAGTATCAAGGTATACCTGGAGCCCTCAGTGCTGGGGTGTCAAGAAGATTATAACTAGGGAGTGTCGAATGCCGCTGGGAGTGCTAGAGTGCTGCTGTGTGTCTAAAATTGTACCTGGGAGTGTCAGAGTGTGCTGGGGTGTCAGAGGTGTGCCTGGGATATCTAAAGTGTACCTAGGAGTGTCAGAGGTGTACCTGGGTGTTGGGTGTACCTAGGTGTCATTGTTGTACCTGGGGGTGTGAGAGGTATGCCTGGGTATCGGAGGTGTGCCTGGGTGTTAGAGGTGTGCCTGGGGTGTCGTGGTGTACCTGCCAGTGTCAGAGGTGTACGGGCAGTGTCAGAGTGTGCCTGGGGAGTGTCTGAGGTGTACAGGGGTGTCAGAGGGTGTGCCTGGGGTGTCAGAGGTGGCTGGGGTGTCTGAGATGCCTGTGTGAGGTGTCAGAGGGTACCAGAGTGTCTGAAGGTGCCTCTGGGAGAATCAGGAGTGCTTGGGAGTATCAGGTGTGCCTGGGGTGTCAGGGGTGTACCTGGGATTATCCAGTGTACCTGGGAGTGTCCAGAACATGGCTGAATGTCAGGGGGTGTACCAGTGTAAAGTGCTACAAGGTGTCATTGTTGGCCTGGAATTTCCAGGCACTGGGGTATCAGGTGGCCTGGGAGTGTTAGAGGTGTGCCTGGGGGTGTCAGTGTGGTGTACCTGCCAGTGTCAGGAGTGTACGGGCAGTGTCAGAGAGAAGTGCCTGGGAGTGTCTGGTGCTGGGGTGTGGTAGCCTTACCAGAGTGTCAGAGGTGTGCACCAGAGGTGTCTGAGAGTACCTGTGAGTGTCCAGAGGTACCTGGGGTGTGGTGGCCTGGGAGATCGGAGGGCAGGATTATCAGGTGTACCTGGGGAGTGTCAGAGTGTGCCTGGGGAATTATCAGAGGACACTGGAATTGTCAGAGGTGTGGGGTGTCAAGAGTGTAGCTAAGTGTCAGGAATTGTAACTGGGGTATGAAGGTGTACCTAGGGTGCTCAGGGGAATTAACACCTGGGAGTGTCAGGGGTGTACCTGGAAGTTTCAGGGGGTGTAACTGGGAGTGTTGGAGAGAGTGTAACTGTAGTGTCTGGGAGTGTGTGCCTGGGGAGTGTGAAGGCATGCAGGTGTCAGCTGGTTGCTGGTGGCATGCCTGGGAGTGTCATTGGTGTACCTGGGGTGTGGGAGGGTACTAGGGTGTCAGAGGTGGCCTCGGTGTGGGGTGTGCAGGAGTGTCAGTGTGTGCCTGGGTGTATGGGGAGTGTGCCTGGGGTGTCAGTGTGTGCAAGTGTCAGAGAGTGCCTGGGGGTGTCAGGAGGTGTACACAGAATCAGAGGTTTCAGGGTATCGGAGAGTGTACCTGGGAGTGTCAGAGGTGTGCCTAGCGGTGTCAGAATTGTACCTGGCAGTGTCAGAGAGAGGTGCCTGGGAGTGTCTGAGGTGTACCTGGGGTGTCAGGTGTTCTGGGAGTGTCAGAGGTGTACCTGGGGTATCAGAGGTACTGTAGACTCAGAGTGTGAGGTTTTCTTGATGTCAGCATTTCAGGGTGTCATGGTGGCCTGGGAGTGTCAAGGTATACAGGAGGATCGAAGGTGTACTGGGGAATTGTCAGAGGTGTACCGGTGCCTGTCTGAGGTGTACCTAGAGATTAGCCTGGGGTGTGCCTGGGTGTCAATTGTACCTGGGGTGTCATTGTTGTTCCTGGGGTGTCAGAGGTGTACCTACGTTATCAGAGGTGTACCTAGGAGTGTTAAAAGTGCTACCTGCACCTGGTGTCAGGGTGCACCTGGCAGTGTCAGAATTCTTACCTAGAATTCTCTGAGGAATTGTACACAAATTAGAGGTGGCCTGGGGTGTCAGAGGTGTACCTGGGGTGTCTGGTGTTCAGTGGTGTCAAGGAGTACCTGGGAGTGTCAGAGGTGTGCCTGGGAGAATCAGAGGTGCCTGGGGTATCGGAGGTTTACCTGGGGAGTGTCAGAGGTGTGCCTGGGAGTGTGGGGGTGTACCTGGGAGTGTCAGAGTGGCTGGTGTCAGGGGTGTGCCTGGGAGTGTCATTGTTGTTCTGGGGTGTCAGAGGTGTACCTGGGGAGTGTGTGGGTGTACCTGGGGAGTGTCAGGCGCACACAGAGTGTCTGGAGTGTACCTGGGAGTGTCTGGGGTGTGCCTGGGGTGTCCCAGTGGGTACTGGGTGTGACAGAGGTGTATCACAGAGTGTCAAGGTGTCCCTAGAGTGTCAAAGTGTACCACAGAATATCAGGGGTTTTAGACCTCCAGATACCTCTCTGTCACCGTTGCTCACTGACACTCCCAGGAACTCATGGTGCCTCAGACCTCAGTACTCTGAGCTGGTGCCTCTGTTGGTGCTCCAGCTGCAAAGTGCTATCTCCAGGCACCTCCCAGGCGCTGAATCAAACTCGATGCTCTGGTATCCCAGGTGCACTCAGGTATCGCTGACACCTCAGACTGCTCCCCAGGTGCACCTGGAGGCTCAAAGGTGCCTCTGTGCTCCCAGGGGCTGTGTGTGGGCACTCCCAGGTGCCACTCCCAGGCCTCGGACCTTCCAGGTGCAGACATTTTCGACCTCCCAGGTACCTCAGTTCCCAGGTTCTGACATCAATCTCCTCAGAACACGGGTGTCTCTGTTTTGCTCCCAGCCACCTCTGGGCCTCCCAGCCTCCCAGGTACAGTTTCCCAGGAACACCCTCATTTTGAGAGTGCACCTCTGTTGCCAGTACCCTCTGTTTCCAGTGCACCTCCGTGCAGGTACTCTGACATCTCCCGAACTGGTATAACTACTGACACTCTTTGAGTGCCACCTGGGCGTGCCTCCCAGGCTCAGGTGCACCCTCCCAGGTAGAACTCAGGTGCCTCCCAGGTACAGTTACTCTGGGCACTCCAACTTATCTGATTACTCAGTGCACTCTGAAATTCTCCAGTGCTCCCAGGTGCAGACTGGACACTCCAGACTCAGACACTCCCAAGTACACCTGGCTATCTGACACTACCTTCCCCCTCTGACATGGCACACTAACACCCAAACCGGCAGGTACATGACCTCCCATTTCTTTGCTCCATTGCCTCTGACCTCCCAGGTGCACCTCAGATGCTCCCAGGTACCTCTGACACTCCCAGGTACCTCTGACTGCTCCCAGGTACCTTGGTGCTCACGGTTACCTCAGCACTCCCAGTTTGCATTTTGGTACCTTGACCTTTGGGTACCTCTGATGCTCCCAGGTATGCCCTTGACACTCCCAGGTGCTGAGCACTCCAGTGCGACACAGACACACTAAAACTTGGTTTCACCTAGGCAGTTCAGATTGCTCTCTCTCCTTTCTGGGTACCACTGGCACTCCCAGGTACCTTCTGGCCTCCCAGGTACATGGGTACTCTGGTGCCTCCGACACGCCCAGTTGCCCGACGCCAGTTACACCCTTGACGCTTGGGTACACCTCTGATGTGCCTCGGCCTCCCAGGTACACAGCTGACCTCCCAGGTACACCTTGAAGGCACCATGGGCCTCTGGCCTCCATCTTCCTCTGACCTTTCCATTTTCAGACCTCCAGGTACACCTCTGACACTTCAAATTTTCTCTGACACTTCCCAGGTACACCTCTGACCTCCTTGCACCTCAGACACTCCCAGGTTATCCTGACCTCCAGGTACACCTGACGCCATGCACCTCCTGACCTCCAGGTACCCTCAGACCTCCCAGATTTTAACTCCTGACACTTCCAGGTACCTCTGACACTTCCAGGTACACCTCCTGACACTCCCAGGGTGCCTCGGCCTCCAGGTACCTCAGGGCCTCCTGATTACACCTCCGGCTCCATGCACTTCCGACACTCCCAGTTACACCTTGTTTTTGATTTTTGGCCTCCAGGCACCTGCCTCCCAGGCCTCCCAATTACTGGCCTCCTTCCTGCCTCAGCCGCAGCCTCCCCTTCCCCTCCCTGGCCTCCCAGGGACACCCCCGGACCTCCAGGTACCTCAAACTCCCAGGAGCCACCTCTGGCAATCTCAGGTACTGTGACCTCCCAGGTACTGTTTCACTGACACCTGGTACCTCTGGCCTCCACTGCCTCAGGCCTCCATTCTCACACTCCCAGGTACCTCCGACACTCCCAGGTGCCTCTCCTCCCAGGTGGCCTCCTTGTTACACCTGACACTCCCCAGGTACCTCTGGCCTCCCAGATACCTCAGACCTTGGGTACCTCTCCCCCAAAAACCCCCCCCCAACACCACCCACAACACCCCGACACTCCCAGGTACACCTCTGACACTTCCAGGTACACCTCTGACACTTCCAGGTACCTCATACCTCCCAGGTACACCTCAGACGCTCCAGCTACCTCCCCGCCTTCCACATTCATGACCTCCAAGGACCCTCTGTGCTCCAAAGTACACCAGACCTCAGGTGCACCTCCTGACTCCCAGATGCACCTCAGACACTCCCCATGCACCTCTGACCTCCCAGAAAGCCCTGAACTCCCATGTACACCTCAGCCTCCCAGTACACCATGACCCTAGTACACCAGACCTCACAGTTACCTCAAGCACTCCCAGTACTATCTCGTCCTCCCAGTTACCTGACACTTCCAGGTACCTGACCTCCCAGGTGCACCTCACCTCCAAGGTACCTCCTGTGCTCTGATTTTACCTGACCTCCCAGCTACTCTGACCTCCCAGGTACCTCCTAATGCTCCCAGGCCTCCAACCTCCCAGGTAATTCTCGATACTCTTGGTGCTCCTCCGATTCTGCCAATACACCTGACTCCAGGTACTCCTTGTACTCTGGTACACCTCTGCTCCTCCCAGGTACACCTCCATTCCAGATCTCGGCCTCCCAGGAACAACAATAATACATTTACACCTGGCCTCCAGGTACCTCAGACCTTCCAGAAATTGCCTCAGACTTTGGGCCTCCTAACACTCCCAGAACACCTCAGTCTCCAAGGTATACCTTGACTCCTCGTTTTCTGACCTCCCAGGGTACGCTGACACTGCGATTTTCTCTGATAATTATGTACACCTCCGACACTCCAGGTGCTTCAGACTACTTTAATTTTCTATTTTCAGGTACCTCTGACACTACCAGATTTTTATCTGACACTCCATGTACCTCACACACTTCCAGGTACATGGACTCCAATTTTCCTCCCAGGTACCTCGACCTCCCAAATTTTGCTTCTCCACTTGGTGCCTGAGCCTCCCAGGTACCTGGCCTCCCAGGTGGCGGCACTGCAGGTACCTCTGGCCTCCATATGCCTAAAGGCCTCCAGGTACACCCCAGACCTCCTGGGTATCACGGCTCCAGGCACACCCCTAAACTCCCAGGTACCTCCCCAACCTCCCAGGTATACACTGGGCACTTCAAATTTTTCTGACGCTTCCAGGTACACCTCTGACACTTCCAGGTGCCTCTGACACTCCCAGGTGCCTCTGGGCTCAGGCCCATCTCAGACACTCGGATTACACTCAGCACTCCCAGTTGCCTCCGACACTCTGGTTACACCCCCAGGTACCTTACCTCCAAGCACACCCTAACCTCCCAGGTACACCACTGACACTCCCAGTTACACCCACTCCCAGCTACACCTCCCCAGCCTCCCAGCACACCTCTGCTCCCAGGTACACTCTGACCAACCCAGCCTCCCAGAGCAAGCCCCACCCCCCCACCCAAATTCACCTCCCAGGTACCCCTGACACTACATTACCTCAGACCTCCCAGTACACCACTGACCTCCCAGGTACAACTCCTGGCCACCTCATAACCTCCAGGTACACACCTAGCCTCCCAGACCTCGGCACTCCCAGGACCCCTGACACTCCCAGATACACCTCTGGCACCCAGGTACCACGACCTCCAGGCACACCAGACACCCCCAGGTACCTCCAGACCTCCAGGTACCTCTGACACTCCCAGGTACACAACACTCCAGGTCACTCACCTCCCAGGTACACCTCCCAGCCTCCCAAGACAACAACTTACCCAGCTACACCTACCCCCACCTGGCTCCCAAGTACACTGACTCCCAGGTAACCCTCCGACACTCCAGTACACCTCCGATTCCCAGGCACACCTCCCCAGCCTCCCAGGTACTCCTCTGACCTCACTGGAACACCTCAGACCTCCCACACCATGCCTCTGGCACTCCAGGTCACCTCAGACCTCCCAGATACACATCTGCCTACAGAGTGCCACTACCCAGAGTACACTAACACCCCAAGTACCTCTGCTCCCAGGTACACCTCCTGACCTCCCAGTAACAACAACCTCCCAATTTTCTCCCAGGCACACCTCGAACTCCCAAATTTTCTGATTTTCACTCTGACTCCAGTTACCTGATCCTCCCAAGCCCATGCCTTGACACTCCCAGGTACACCGCCAACACCAGGTCCACACCACTCTGACACTCCAAGTGCACCTCCACAGCCTCCAGTACCCTCTGACACTGGTTGCCTCCTCCTGGAATCCCAGGTCACCCCCCAGGCCTCCCAAGGTTTACCCCGACCACTCCCAGTTTCCTCAGACACTCAGGCCCTACTGCCAGGACCTCTACACCGTTACACCACCCGACCTCCACTCCTCCTGAACAGGTACTCTGCCTCCCAAAGCACCTCGACCTCCCGGGACTCTTCTACCTCAGGTACCTGACTCCCAGGCACACACAGACACTCCCAGGTACACCACCAACACCTCCCAGGTGCCTCTGACTTACTCCCAGCCTCCAGACACTCCACACTCAAGTACACCACATCTGGGTACAACACTCTGGCACTCCCAGGTACATGGCCCCCCAGGTGCCTCTCCACACTCCCAGACACACCCAAGACACACCTGGTCACCTCATTCTTACCTCAAACTCTGGGTACAACCCTGGCTCCAGGTGCACCCCTGAACCTCCAGGTACCTCCAACACTCCCAGTTACACCCCAGACACTCCCAGACGCACATAAACTCCCACCTGCACCTCGACTCCCAGGTGCACCTCTGATGCTCCATTTCTGCGAACCACCAGGTATAGACACTCCAAGTACTCCTTGATTCTCCCAATTTTCAGCTTCCTCTGACACTCTCCAGACCTCCCATTTTCTTAGCCATGCTTCTAG
>NW_024746334.1:127500-201253 GCF_018991925.1 Homarus americanus | reverse complement strand
CTGTAAATTCATGTTTTTATAAATATTTACACCTGTATTTGTGTGTGTACAGATTAACAATGTGCGTATACCTGTGTACGTCTCACTCTCTATGCATGTGCGTGTATCTTTCAACATCTGTAATTACATTTACTCGTGAATATGTATGTGTAAATGACTACATGCTTTTGACGCTAAATGAATACGAACACAGCAGTTTTTGTCCCTTGTTTATATACAGGTCTACAGCTGTCAGCCATTGTTGTACGCAAGTAATCTGTATAAACTGTAAATGTTCTTTGTATCAGTTACCTTTTTTTATTTTCCTTCATTTATTTATTCACTGAATGGGCTTTTTTCATGTGTTATTTTGTGTGTATATAAAGTATAAAGTACAGCGGAATAAGTCAATCTAGAGCCATCTGTGCTGACTACTATATGTACATATTTGAATATTGTTTTGTTGCATATTGACAACAAAATATGGTGTGCTTTAACCGTTGATATATATACTGTGTGTGTGTGTGTGTGTGTGTGTGTCAGGGATAGTGTGTGACATGGTGGCAATTTTCTATAACCCCAGTACAAAGAAGGCTTGGTTTCGATCCCTCCTTGGCCTACATAGTTATTCTACATATATATTAAACTGAATACTCTATAGTTGTGATTATTATATATATATATCATTTAAATATATCTGACGCATTATGGTAACTGGGGTGAACTAGTGTTTGAGATGTGGTGAAGGAATACTTGTGCCGTGTTGATCATTGTGAGTGATTAATCTCAATGTTTATGTAGGTACAGATAATAATACACTTACTAACGTCACCGTGAGAGTGATCGAAAGCTTAATATTATATATATGTGATATGAGTTTTAAATTCCTCAGTGTAGTTTATCCCAGGTCAGGTTAGGTTAGGGTAGGTTTTAGAGTTAGGTTAATATGGTTTACAGGTAGAGGTCTTATATTACTCTCTCGAGCTATTTAACTCTGTTATTTAATACCTCCAAACATTCTAATTATATTCCAGGTGTTTTGGGATCAGTCTAGTGGGAGGATTTCCTTTGGTGTTTTCTTATTTTTCTGAATTTATTTTATAGGGAAGCAATTAATTTTTTTCGTGATTTGGATTTTTTTGGTATAATTTTTTTTTCGTTTGATTTTTTCCTCCTTGATTTTGAGTTTCTTTCCATGATTTTTTTTGTTTTTTATTAAGTCTATGTGTTTCTGTCATTCTTATATTGAGTTACTTGTCACTCATCCATATGTCAACACTAGTCAGTTTTCGGAAATATACAAAGGGTCGTATTTGCTGCTGGGTACATAATAATATGTAATAATGATGATGATATCTAACACATCACTACATAATGGGTTTCCTGATCTTACATTATTATCACCTGTTTATACAAGTTACCCTAAATATGTATGACAATTGACTTTTGTGTGTTGAAAAATATAAATAAATAAATAAATAAATATAGTAACTTCATATATATAATTAATAAATAGATCAATATATAATAGTAATACACCCTTTAACACAGCCTACCAGCACAGTGTGTCATGGCATGTCATGCTGTGTCAGGGGGTGGAAGGTGTCTCGTTAGCAGCTTGTTGGTTGTGTCAATAGATGAAACTAGTGTGATTAATGCTCAATTCTCGAGCAAACGCCTCATTAGCGACACCCTGGTCTTACTATAAACCTTCACATCTCCATTACTTTAAACACTAAAAACTTATCTCTCTCTCTCTCTCTCTCTCTCTCTCTCTCTCTCTCTCTCTCTCTCTCTCTCTCTCTCTCTCTCTCTCTCTTTTCCCTCCCTCCCATATACACGATCAACTGTGTTCGGTCACCAAAACGTTCTCTTACATGCATCAGTTTTATTAAGGTCTAGTTATAAAACCATCCATCATCACTATATAACATCATCCTACACTTAACACCATCCATCATCACTACACATAACACCATCCATCATCTTTATATAACACCATCCATCATCATCCTGCATATAATAACATCACCACATAACACCATCCATCATCACTACATATAGCACCATCCATCATCCCTGCGCATATATAACATCGTTACTCATAACACCATCCATCATCACTACATATAACACCATCCATCATCACTGCATATAACACCATCCATCATCACTACGTATAACACTATCCATCATCACTACATATAGCATCATCCATCATCACTACATATAGCGCTCATCCATCGTCGCCATATGTACCGTCCGTCATCATTTACGTATGTTATCCATCATCACTGCATATAGCACCGTCCATCGTCACTACATATAGCACCATCCATCATCACTACGCCGCCGCTTACCATCCATCATCTTTCGCCATATCACCATCATCATCACTGCGACGCGGCAGCAAAACCAGCCACTACCATATAACACCATCCATCATCCTGCATATAACACCATCCATCATCACCATATAACACCATCATCATCACTACGCTATAACTCCACGTCCATCATCTCTGCACCACCCATCATCACTACGCCTAAAATCAACCATCATCACTACATATGCTTACCATCCATCATCATCACCATATAACACTATCCATCGTTAACTACATATAACAGCATCACTACATAACACCATCCATCATCATCACTGCATATAACACCATCCATCATCTTTCACATATAACACCATCCATCATCATCACTACATATAACGCAATCCATCACTACATATAAACAACATCACTACACATAGCTTACCGTCATCATCCTGCATATAACATCGCACCACTGTACCGTTCATTGTATTTCACATATAGCATCGTCCATCATCACTGCATATAGCACCATCCATCGTCACCATATAGCATCGTCCGTCATCAGTACGCCCTTAGCGCAATCCATCCTGCATGTACCATCCGTCATCACCGCCGCAACGCCATTCGTCATCGTCACTGCGCGCAAGCACCCATCCATCATCACTACGCCTGCTTGCAAATCCATCATCACTGCATATATTATCCATCATCACTACATAATAGCCCATCCATCATGACTACATATAACACCATCCATCATCCACTACATATAGCACATCCATCATCACACCATATAGCATCACTGCATAACGCATCCATCATCACTACATATAACACCATCCATCATCATCACCCATATAACACCATCCATCGCCCGCTTCATATAACATCACTTTCACATAACTTTCCATTCATCATCCTACATGTAACATCATCCATCATCACTACATATAACACCACATCATCACTTTCATATAACATCATCCATCGCATATAAGCTCCATCGTTCATGTACATATAGCATCCATCATCACCATATAGCTCCATCCATCGTCACTACATATAACGCATCCATCATCACTGCATATAGCACCGTCCATCATCATCACTACATATAGCACCATCATCGTCACTGCATATAACCAAACGCACATCCTGCATAGCACCGTCATCATCACTACATATAGCACCATCCATCATCGTCACTACATACCAACGCCATCCATCATCATGCTACATATATTTGCTTCTCTTTTACTCGCCTTAATAGCATCTGCTACATAACTTTCATCCATCATCACTACATATAATGTATCACTACACGCTTGCCATCATCGTCACTACTTATAACACCCATCCATCATCATCACGCTACATAGCACCATGCATCATCATCACTATATATAACACGCTGTCCATGCCCCGCCATATAACAACATCACTACATAACACCATCCATCATCGCACCATATCAGCAATCGCTACACGCAACACCATCCATCATGCCCGCAACATCATCCATCATCGCCATATAACACCATCCACATCATCACCATATAACATCATCATCGTACTCGCCTCTTGCCATCCATCATCACCATATATCCATCTCATCACCATATATTATCCATCATACATATAACGCATCCATCATCATCACTGCATGTAGCACCATTCATCATCCTATATATAACACCATCCATCATCACTACACATAACACCATCCATCGTCACCATATAACACATTCATCATCACTGCATCTTTAATCATCATCACTACATATAGCACCATCCATCATCACTATAGCGCACCATCATCACCGCACAAATCATCCATCATGCCGCGGCACGCATCCATCATCATCACTACATATAACACTATCATCATCAACTACGCCTGCCCAGCATCACCATATAACAACACCATCATCATCATCACTACATATAACACACATCCATCATCATCTTACTACATATAACACCACCCATCTTCACTACATATAACAACATCACTACATATAACACCATCCATCGTCACTACATATAACACCATCCATCATCATCACTACATATACATCATCCATCATCACTACATATAACATCATCCATCATCACTACATATAACACCATCCATCATCACTACATATAACACCATCCATCATCACTACACTACATAACACTATCCATCATCAACTTCATATAACAGCATCATACATATAACACCATCCATCATCATCACACATATAACACCATCCATCATGCTACATACCTTTATCCATCATCACTACATATAACACCATCCATCATCATCCTACATATAACACCATCCATCATCACTACATATAACTTACCATCCATCATCACTACATAACACCATCCATCATCACTACATATAACACCATCCATCATCACTACATATAACACCATCCATCATCACTACATAACACCATCCATCATCACTACATATAATGCCATCTATCATCACTACATATAACACCATCATCATCTTTCATATAACACCATCCATCATCACTACATATAACACCATCCATCATCACTACATATAACACCATCCATCATCACTACATATAACATCACTACACATAACACCATCCATCATCACTACACATAACACCATTCATCATCACTACATACATCATCCATCATCACTACATATAACACCATCCATCATCACTACATATAACACCATCCATCATCACTACATATAACACCATCCATCATCACTACATATAACATCACTACACATAACACCATCCATCATCACTACATATAACACCATCCATCATCACTACATATAACACCATCCATCATCACTACATATAACACCATCTATCATCACTACATATAACACCATCCATCTTCACCATAACACCATCCATCACCACTATAGTAATAAACTGAGCTTGACTTTTGATAGATGTATGTTCAGAAATTCCAACTTCATTACAAAAATCGCTCTGACTAGTCATATTTTGATTTGACTTCAGTGAGGCCGGTGTTTTGGGCCAGGGTATCAGAAACAAAATGACCTGCGAAAAGAGCCTAAAACTTTCCCTGGCTCCCAAGGTCAAGGGAGATAACAGCCCAGTGAACAACATGTATGGAAGGCGTGCTTATTTTTGGTTATTATTTTTCGTTTTATTTTTAACAGTGTTTTTTATTTTCTTTAGTTATTTTATCATTTTATTTGTTGATTCATTTATGGGTGATATTGTGATGAAGGTAAAAGTTGTATTTTTAGTTTTTTTGGTAGTATTTCTTGTTTTTATTCTTTTCATTCTTGTTATTATTATTCTTATTATTTTTTCGACTTTGATTCTTATTATTTTTGTTTTTATTTTTTCATTAGTTAAATTGTTTGGTTTCAAGTCTAATTTGTGTTATTTCTTTTTATTCATTTTTTTCTTGTTTCAATTATTTTTACGACTTGTATTCTTATTCTTTGTTTTCTTATTTTTTTATCAATTAATTTATTTTGTTATTAATCTTATTGTTATTTTTATTGTTAATTTTTATTCTCTTCAGTCTCTTTATTCCTATTCTTATTTATTTTTTTGTTTTTTTATGTATTTATGAATGATAGAGAACTGATATTATTATTATTTTTATTATTATTATTATTATTTTACATTATGTATTATAAATTTATTTGTGATTATTTATTTATTTATGATTAAATGTGTATTGAAGGTAATGTAAATGTAATAAAATGTTACACACACACACACACACACACACACACACACACACACACACACACACACACACACACACACACACACACACACACACACACAGTTACTACACACGTGAACACCTCACCACCTGGTGTCTCCATGACCAGCCCAGGCGGGCCATCAACTGTAAACTATAATAATTTGTATGTTCAATTCATGTTCCTTCTTCTTTCCAATCATGACTTTTGTTAAACGACCCACCCCCCATGTCTGTATGTAATAAGTCATTTTGTCCAATGTATATTTTCAGCCTTCCGGACTGCCGACTTTCAATAAACCGTTTTATTATTATTATTATTATTATTATTATTATTATTATTATTATTATTATTATTATCATTATCATTATCATTATCATCATCATCATCATCATCATCATCATCCATGTACGTACAGTGTTATTGTCGACACAGCCAGCACCGACGTCTCTTTCTGATTGTCTTTTGAGTTTCCCTTATTGTTAGCTAAAGTGGACGACCATGATGGGTAGATTGGTCTTCCTCCTCCTCCCTTTTCTTCTTCTTCTTCTTCTTCTTCTTCTTCTTCTTCTTCTTCTTCTTCTTCTTCTCCTTCTTCTTCTTCTTCTTTCTTCTTCTTCTTCTTCTTCTTCTTCTTCTTCTTCTTCTTCTTCTTCTTCTTCTTCTTCTTCTTCTTCTTCTTCTTCTTCTTCTTCTTCTTCTTCTTCTTCTTCTTCTTCTTCTTCTTCTTCTTCTTCTTCTTCTTCTTCTTCTTCTTCTTCTTCTTCTTCTTCTTCTTCTTCTTCTTCTTCTTCTTCTTCTTCTTCTTCTTCTTCTTCTTCTTCTTCTTCTTCTTCTTCTTTTCTTCTTTCTTCTTCTTCTTCTTCTTCTTCTTTTTCTTCTTCTTCTTCTTCTTCTTCTTCTTCTTCTTCTTCTTCTTCTTCTTCTTCTTCTTCTTCTTCTTCTTCTTCTTCTTCTCCTTCTCCTTTACTCTGTTTCCTCTTCCATCCCTTTTAATTCTCTTCATCTGTCCTTCCACTATCTTCTTCATTATCTCAGGCTTCTCTTCTCCCCTTCCTCCTCCTCCTCCTCTTCTCTCTTCCTCACCTCTCTCCTATGTCTTCTAATTCTCTCTCCTCCTGCTACTATTTTTTCCAGTTCTTTGTTTGTTTTTCTTTTTCCTTCCCAGTTGAATGAAAATCTGTTAGTCTCGCTATTGTCTTTAGTTTCCAATTGGTCTCTCTCTCTCTCTCTCTCTCTCTCTCTCTCTCATTTCTCAAATATTCTTCTTTTGTTTATCTTTTTCCTCTTTTCTCATCTAATCGTTCTTCTCATTTTTCTCCTTTCCCCCTCCTTCTTCTTCTCTCCTCCTCCCCCCTCTTCTTCCCTCCTCCTCCTCCTCCTCTTTCACCTCATCCTGTTTTTCCTCTCCCCCTCCTTCTCCTCCTCCCCATCTCCTCTCCCTTTTTTCCTCTCTGTCTCCTTTATCCTCCTCTTATTATTCCCGTTTCTTGTCCTCTTCTTCTCCGGTGCTGAATGGGAAATGCCACTGGACCAGTTGGCACTACCGAGGCACTTGTGTTTATTACCAGTACGAAGAAGAAGAAGAAGAAGAAGCAGTTGGATGATTTTCTATTCTTTCGTTCTTCCTTCCTCCTCCTGTGTTCACTTTTCTTATTTTGCTTTATTTTCTATCATTTTTTTTTCTATTTTCTTCAGTATATATTATTTTTTCTTTGTTTTTATTTTTCTTCTTTCTCTCTAGATACTGCAGAGAGAGAGAGAGAGAGAGAGAGAGAGAGAGAGAGAGAGAGAGAGAGAGATAGAGAGAGAGACTGTTATCCCACTAACACAAGAGGACTCAACAGTGAGGTTATAGAGATCTGGCAGGGATTTGTCTGGTGGTGTCCGAGGTTCACGAGAGGGCTGAGAACCTGACGAAGTGGCTGACGAAGGGAAGGAGGAAGGGAAGGAGAGAGGGAAGGAAGGAGGAGAATTAACAACCCACGTTTGTCTTGCCCACACTTTGCCCACACCTTGCCCACACCTACCTTACCCTCTTCGTTACTTACATTTACTTGTATTCACCAAATTAGACCTCCTGTGCACTTATAATTGCTGTATAAGTGTAGACAAGTAATTAAAGGTGTAGACAAGTAATTAAAGGTGTAGACAAGTAATTAAAGGTGTAGACAAGTAATTAAAGGTGTAGACAAGTAATTAAAGGTGTAGACAAGTAATTAAAGGTGTAGACAAGTAATTAAAGGTGTAGACAAGTAATTAAAGGTGTAGACAAGTAATTAAAGGTATAGACAAGTAATTAAAGGTGTAGACAAGTAATTAAAGGTGTAGACAAGTAATTAAAAGTGTAGACAAGTAATTAAAGGTATAGACAAGTAATTATATCGATGTAGACAATTATTGATGTAAGACCAGACAATTAGTTGAAGCAAGTGAAGGTAATTGACGATATAGTAACATAAAGGTCTGATGATTGATGTAAGATCCATTAATTAGTTATTGATGTATCCGGTGCTGGGTACTGTAGTGATGGTGGTTGTTGAGGAGGAGGAGCAGGAGGAGGAGGAGGAGGAGGGGGAGGAGGGGAAGGAGGGTGGGAGGAAGGGGGGGGATAAATGGTAATCAATGGCCTCATGATGGAGGAGAATTAATGATGATAATTTGTTTAATGACGTTGTTTAACCTAACCTAACCTAACCTAACCTATTCTGGAGTCTAAATTTGTGTGGTTATAATATTCTCTTGCCAAAATAACTCTGTGATATTGAGTCTTTCCTCCTCCTCTTCTTCTTCCTTCTCCTCCTCCTCCTCGTTATTCATCTTCTCCTTCCTCCTTTGATCCTTCGTTTTTATTCCTACTGTTCTCCCTCCCTTCTTTGAGGCTCTCTCTCTCTCTCTCTCTCTCTCTCTCTCTCTCTCTCTCTTTCCTTTTCATTTCCTTCTATCTTTTTCGCTTTATTTTGTATCTTATCTTTTTTTATTCATCTTCCTTCTGTTTATCTTTTCTCTCTCATATGTATATCTTCTTTCCTCCCTCCCTCCTCTCCCCTCCCACCTTTCTCCCCACCTCCCATCCCCTCCCTCCCACACCTCCCCTCCCACACCCCCCTTCCTTCTTCCACCCCCCCCTCCCCCACCCTTTATATATCTGTCTTAATTATAAAAAAAAGACACATTCGGAATTCAGAGGAACACACGGGGTGGAAGAGATGCTGGAGTGGGGTTGGGGGTGAGTGGGGTGGGGGGTGAGTGGGGTAGGGGGTGAGTGGGGGTGAGAGGGGTGAGAGGGAGAGATGCCGGTTTGCATATTCATGATGGCTTGGAGGCAGAGCTGGTAACCTTTGTTGTTTCCCCACAGTGTTAAAAAATCTGGTCTCTCTCGCTTTGTTGAGTTCTGTTAATTTTACCTTGTGTGGAGGGGGGTGTGGGGGAGGGGTGAGAATATGTTGGGTGGGTGGGGGAGTGAAAGGGGGGAGAAGGGGTAGGGGAAGGGGGTGTTTTAAGGAAGGGGGAAGAAGGGTGTGTTGAGGAAGAAAAGTGAGAGGGTGTGTGTAGGGGAGTGATGGGGAAGGAGGGGGTGAGAGGGAGGTGGTGGAGTGGTGTGAGAATGTGAGAGTAAGAGAGAGAGAGTTAAGAGAGTGGAGGAGAGTGTCAAGAGGTACTCGAAGTAAGTCCTCGAAGTAACTCCTCGAAGTAACTCCTCGAAGTAACTCCTCAGGTGTGACGTAAAACCGAGTGTTAGGGGAGTTTGTTTACGTGTTCAAGATCCTGGAGTGGTCAACATATTTCCTCCTGGTCATGTTATTGTTGTTCTTCCTCGTTGTCCTCCTCCTCCTCCTCCTACTCCTTGTCCTCCTCCTCCTCCTCCTCCTGTACCAGTAGTCCTCCGATATATGAGCCACAGTTTAGAAAGTGAATCAGTAGAAATATTCTTAACTAAACATTCATCATCTCACCTTACACCCAACTAAGTCTTGGTAAGTTCGTCCTGGGAATACAATGACAACACCCAATTAAGTCTTGGTGTTCGTCCTGGGAATACAATGACAACGCAGCTCTCCAATAACAAACATATTAGCGACTATAACGTGTAGAGATAAACCAGGCCCTCCACACCGGCGCCATGGTGCTGAATACTGATGTAGTCACCAATTACGATGGCCAGTATTATTGTGCCTGTAGCTTTAACCCAGCTTAGGTCATTAGCAATTTACCTGATCTGAACGAGGCAGCTTTACTACCAAGGGCGGCCGGATAGGATTCCTAAGCTCTCTCTCTCTCCTCGATGGCTTATTTCTTCTATAACTATGGTCTAATATCGCTAGTTAGTCAGTAGTTATGGTAGGTTTTGATTATATAATAGGTGGCATTGACACCTGAGTAGCATACATACAGAGATGAGGTGTGTGGGTGGGGGGGGGGGTGAGTGCCTCTGAACGGTGCCTCTAATTCCCCCGGGTGGCCCTGAGCCAGAACAAGGGCTGCAAGTATGTCATTAGTGCCTGTGGTGGTGGCTCTTAGGGTCTGGTGCAGCGACACCCAGCGATCTGTACACACACACCTCACCAAACACACCGCCTACAACTACAACAACCACAGCGACGACAACAACTACAGCGACAACAACAAATACAGCGATAACAACAACAACTACAGTGACAACAACAAATACAGCGATAACAACAACAACAACTACTAAAATGACAATAACAACAACATCTACAGTGGCTAACAAAATGAGGAACGGAACTCCATGATAAGTAATGCTTTCCAACGTTCACATCAGGAACAGCACCAGCAGGAGCAGCAGAGGAACAGTAACAGGAGCGGTGGACGTCGATAATGACCCCGGCAGCGTCCACACAGCAGCAACAGCCTCGGGGGTCGTAAGCGGGGCAGCCTTCACAGATATTGCTGTAGATTGCTTTAGGCGGCTCCTGTGTTATGGAACGCCCGGGATGTGTGTGTGTGTATGTGTGTGTGTCCTGAGAGAGAGAGAGAGAGAGAGGGGGGGAGCAGTAGTGGTGGCATTTGTGAGGAGGCATACATAAATGCTGCCAGGGTCGGTGACGCGGGCAGTAGTGTGGTGGCAGAAACAGTCTCTCCCTCCTCTTCCTTCCCTTCCATCCCTCCTTCTCTTCCCTTCTTCTTTCTCTGGTCCTCTCTCTTCCCTCAGTTTCCCTTACTACTCTCCGGTACCTTTGGACAGGTGAGTCATGCACATATGAGTCGAGCTAGGCTTTGAATTAATGGATCATCTGATGTTTAAATACCCTGACGCTGCCTCCTGCAGAGCTTGGTTAGGTTAGGCCAGGTTAGGTGGAGGCTTGGGTATAGTTAGATTAGGTAAAGTTATTCTTATGTGAAATAAGTTGGAGAGCTTCAAGCTTCAGGTGATCTGAATTATCACCAGTGTCAGCTTTGATGGGTGTTGTGATATATACATATATTATTATTATTATTATTATTATTATTATTATTATTATTATTATTATTATTATTATTTTTTATTATTATTATTATTATTATTATTATTATTATGTTTACCTGTCCATTGTAATTTTAGCTCTCACTCTTGTGATTTTTTTTTTTCTCACTTGCAGGTAAGACGTTGATGCCTTTGTTCACCTCCACCCCGCCCCTAGAGATCCGGGTTATATAGGTGAGTGTTTGGGGTTAATTGTAATAGTTACATATGTGTTGTATCGTCGAGGACACTCTAATGCACAGGGGGCATTTATTTGTGGGTAAACAATTGTAAAAAAGTTGTATTATTTTTCTTTTTTTCTATCTTTCTCTTTTTATTTCTCCTTTCAGATATTCATTTTTTCCCTGTGTTTTGTCTCTCCTCCCTCTCTCTTTTTATCCCCTCTGACGTTCGTTTCTTCATCTCTCTCTCTCTCTCTCTCCTACTTTGTGTCCTCCTCCTCCTGTCTCCTTCCCTCACCCCTTCCTTCCTCTCTTCCTCACCTCAGCAAGAACTGAAGCTTAACGTGGTGACCTTCCTTACCTCGGCCAGGGGACAGAAGCCTCTATACTGTCTCCTGAAATCGTCTTCCCTTTTCTTCCTTTATCTTATCTTTTTATCCTTTATTCTTTCTTTCTTTCGTTTATTCCTTCACCCTTCCCCATCCCCTTGGCTCCTTGACTTCCCCTTCCTTCCATCTCCCTTCTCTCCATGCTTCCTCTTTCCTTCTTCCTCCTTCCTTTTCTCTTCTCTCTTTCGAAATACAACACAGGAATTACGATAAAATTTGATCTATCTATTGTGTGTGTGTGTGTGTGTGTGTGTGTACGTGTGTGTGTACGTATGTGTGTACGTACCTGTGTATACTGGTGTGGATGTACCTGTTTGTGTGAGCGTTTCCAAGAAAATGACAACAGATCACAGCACTCTCTCTCTCTCTCTCCAACATCCTACGAAGTCGTCGCGTCTTTTGAAGTTAATTTTTTTCTTTTTCTTTCACACACACACACACACACACACACACACACACACACACACACACACACAGAACCGAGATGAAATGCGTTCAAGAAAAGAACTTCCTGACTTGTACTGTGATGGATGAACGCAAGAACCCGTCATACGCCTTGTCTCTGTTGCAGGAAAGTTGAAAAGAAAAAAAAAAATGATCCTTGATGTGATGTGAGGCCTTTGATGTGTTCTTTGACGTAAGAGATTTGGTCCAACATTATTATCAGGATGTTGAGACTCGATACACCTTTACCTGTGTCTAGTGAGGTATTGCAGACTCACCTATTGGGTAATTGATTTGTATAACTTGTGTACCTTTACCTGTGTGTGTGTGTGTGTGTGTGTGTGTGTGTGTTGTTCCCTTGTAGGTTTTGCAGAGAGAGAGAGAGAGAGAGAGAGAGAGAGAGAGATTAACATGCCTCTATAAATACGTGCATAGTTTATCATATTAAAGCTGTCATCATCGTCATCATCATCATCATCATCATCATCATCATCATCATCATCATCATCATCACTAATTCATAATCGTGTGTTAAATCTTTTTATATGATCTTCAGGATGAGAATTATCACCTTCTCTATATCTCCCCTATTATCTCGTCTTTCCCTCTTCCCATTTGCATTTTATCTTCCCTCCTTCTCTTTGTCTCTTCTGTCTCCTTTCTACTTCTTCTTCTTATGTACTTCCCTTATTTGTTCTATCTATCTATCTATCTATCTATCTATCTATCTATCTATCTATCTATCTATCTATCTATCTATCTATCTATCTATCTATCTATCTATCATATCTCTCTCAACAAGGGGGCAGGCAGGTAAGAGACTCCACCCACCCCCTCCAGCAGGTAGCTCCTCACACACACCTGAGAACTAATCAACCCGCCCCCAGGGAACCAGAAAACACCACCTTCATGTCTTTTCGGGGAACCTCTTCGTTATCAGCTGGCAATGTTTTGAAAGAGGGCTTCAACTTTCTCTTCAGGTGTTTGTTGTGGTGGGGTATACGAGGGAGGGGGGAGAGAGATAGGGCAGAAGGAGGAGGAGGAAGGAAGAAGGAAGGGTAGACGGAGGAGAATAACAGATGTATGTAATGAGAGAGAGAGAGAGAGAGAGAGAGAGAGAGAGAGAGAGAGAGAATAACACCTGTATGAAATAATGCCGAAAACAAGAGCGTATTACCACACATAAACCAGTACACAAGGCGGATTTAACGTGTAAGTTATCTCATCATTACACTGTGTTTTGAGGCAGCTATACCAAACCCAACGGAAAGCAGAGGAAGTTTGAGGTGAAAATGTCATAGGAATGTTAACAGTGGTAGGGGCAGCGCGGATATAGTACACTGTAGATTTGGTGATTTGACAGAATATAATGCGTTAACTACACCGGGCTTCTCACCTACTGCATTATGATATTAAATGAAAACAAAAATATAAGGTTCATATACGTGTGATTTAGTGTAGCACATCTCCATAACAGTGTGTTGGCTTCTTGACCATTACTCAGATGCGCGCGCAGTGGTGGTGTTATGACGTCAGAGCGAGTCCACCTGAAATGAGGATGTAGTTTACCGAAATGCTTTAGTTAATTAACTCACCTGTGTTGTTTTACCTGAATATAACGTGTACCAGGTAAATCATATTCCAGCGTTAATTTGGGTCTTGATTCACAATTAATGCAGCACGAATAGGTTCATTAGTACCTGGTTAAGGGATAAGAGCTTACCTGTAGCCTGTATGTTGCGTCGCTACATAACCTACAGGATCACTAATTAATATATTACCTTTTGGCATTTACAGGTAGGGTATAGGATCTTATTTATCTTGACTACTGCTGTATACTAGTTGAGATATTACCACAGTGACTCGATGAAGTTAACATGACGTCCTGCTTTTAACAGTGTCATTAATCCCGTCTTATAGAACAGGTTGTTAACTGGGGTGTAATGAGACAAACAGACAGACTGACAGACAGCAAATGGACAGACACAAAAATAGAGATAGAGAGAAAAATAGACAGCCAGACAGAAAAATAGACAGGCAGACAGACAGATAGACAGACAGACAGACAGAAAATGGACAGACAAAAATAGAGACAGAGAAAAATAGACAGCCAGACAGACAGACAGACAAATAGAGACAGGCAGACAGACAGATAGACAGACAGACAGACGGACGTAACAAGGCAGTAATGTTGCTCGTTGAAAGTTTAGAAGCTTAAAAATCTCATCTCGATAAACAAGAGGCGGACTCAGAGGCTCAGATTAACACCTTCCAAGTCTAGCGATTATTTGTACGTCTCAAACTTTTACCACTGAGTCGAGGTCCACCTTGAGGAACCTTCTACTGGTGAGTCGAGGTCCACCTTGAGGAACCTGCTGGTGAGTCGAGGGTGGTGGTGGTTGTTGTTGTTGTTGTTGTTGTTGTTGTTGTTGTTGTTGTTGTTGTTGTTGTTGTTGAGAAAACTTTTATGAAAAAAAAACTCAATATTCTCAACCAAATTACCATTCCTAAAACAAACATGATTAATTTTAACATGATAACTGTGAACTAAATATCATACCTAAACCTTAAAACAACTATACCATGATAACTTTAACCTAAATATCATTCGTAATTTAGGTACTTTTATTTCACTGATATAACTTGTCTATAATAAAATAGTTTGATGTGTTTATCAGGAAAATTACATTAGAATATTTATACGGCTCGAATATTATAGTGGGATTACCTCAATGGCATTATTTATTACGGGACTAATTCACCTGATTCATTAATAGGCGACACAGTGTAATATAGTCTCGGTGGAAGTGAACAACCCTCAAAAAAAAAAATTCATGTGCTGAAAAAAAAAATGTGAATTGAAAAAGTGGTGGAATGTGAAACAGACTGACAGACAAAGACAAATACAGACACACACACACACACACACACACACACACACACACACACACACACATGTCCATTTGTGTACATGTCCATTTGTGTACATGTCCATTTGTGTACATCATTCTTTTGTTAATTTTTTTTCTTGTTGACAAAATAACTTTTCATATAATGTTTTCATATTTCCCTTTGTTAGACCTCCGGGCTTAAGAGCTTCCCCCCCTCCCCTCCCCCCAGGGCTTAAGGTCTAAGCCCTGGGGAGAAAGGGTTTTGTTCCCAGGGGCTCACAGGGGAAAGGTTTTTGTCTCAGGGCTCAAGGTTTAAGGGCGGAGTTCTGACCTAGAGCTCAAAATTTGAATGTTTTTTTGAGATGTAAAAACTTGATGGATTTTTTCCTGTGATCAAGGGTTTATTTTTTTTCCTCAAAGGGTTCAAAGTATAAAGGATCAGTCAAAGGTTCAATAAAAGGGTTCAATAAGAGATTTTGTCCAAGGGTTCAATAAGAGATTTTGTCCAAGGGTTCAATAAGAGATTTTGTCCAAGGGTTCAAATTTGAGTGGTTTTAGGGATTACATTTTAAGGTTTTCTCGTCTGAAGTATTTCCCTGAAGACTATGGACCGTGAACCTACATTTTAAGGGCTCTTTTATGGGTCATATATTGGACTTTTTTTCCCTAAGGTCATTTGGACTTTTTCCCTTAGGGTCATATTGTGCAGTATACTGAAGTCTTTTCCTTGAGTCAAAATCTGGACTTTTTTCCCTTAGGTTTTATACTGGACTTTTTTCCTTAGGTAATATTCTGGACTCTTTCCCTTTGGTCATTTAGACTTTTTTCCTTGAGTCATAATCTGGACTTTTTTCCTTAAGTCATTTAGAGTTTTTTCCTCGAGTCATATTCTAGACTTTTTTTTTCATTTGATCATATACGTATTTTTTCCCAAGTGATTTTTTTTCCTAGGTACCATTAAGGGAATCTATACTAAATAACATATACACTGGGAATAAAACAAACAACCAATTGGTCATTCTCCTGGGAAAGAAAATATATCTACGAATGTTTGTTTACATTCTAGATAAAAGCAACAAGAGTCATATAGGAGTTATTTATTTATTTTTTGTTTTGCTCCTACATGTAACAAATATAGTTTTGTGTTTGTTTGTTTACATATACACACGAGTGAATATTCTGTTCATGTTAGCTCCTGCATTGCGTCCAGGCTGTCAAAAAAAAAAAAAAAAAAATCTTACTTCGAAATTTGACGTTGACAAAATAAAAACATTCTTTGTTTTTGTGTGAATGTGTTGTTGTTTTTTCTTTTGTTTTCATTCGTTGTTTTTACATAAAGAAGGAAGAGGAGGTTTATTTTGATTGACTGGCCAAAGTAGGGGAGTAAGGTAGTAAGGTATAAGGAAAGAAGGGGAGGAGGGGGTATAAGGAGGAGAGGGGGCGATAGGATATAGGAAGGGATTATAAGGGATGAGGGAGGTATCAGGGACCACAGGGAGGATTACACACGATAATCGCCAGGTTGTAGAAACATAACAGATAAATATTGACGAATAGAGGGTGTAGGCAGCGCAGTGGGGCGTTCAATAGCACCGAGGGAGGGAGGGAGGGAGGGACGATGTTGGAGGGGAGGAAGGGGGGGAATACAATGAGGGAGAGAAGGGGGGAGGAGATTGCAGTGAGGAGGAAAGGGAGGGAGGGGGATTGTAGTGAGGGGGAAAAGGGAGGGAGGGAGGATGAAGGAAATGAGAGAAGGTAAGGCAGGAAGGGAGGGATCACTGCTGTAACTGGACGTACACAGACACACACACACACACACACAGTCGGATGGTACAGTCGGATGGTACAGTCATATGGTACAGTCGGATGGTACACTACATCTTGCCTCTTTTAATCCATATAATTGGATAATCGATAATCTTTTAAGAATATCCCAATAATAGTTACTAAAGCTGAGATAATTTGAGATAATTTGAGATAATTTGAGAAGAAGAAAAAACCTAATGAGTGTAAATAGTGGAATAATACCCCCCCAATACCCCCACCCCAATTAGAACAGGAAAGAAAATATTGGATAATTAGGCGATGAATTTAAATAAGACGATTATCCAGGAAGAAATAGAAAAGAAAATTATCTGTGGAATTATTGCTTAATGGGTTGAGTCAATTAGGCAGTCACGAGAGAGAGAGAGAGAGAGAGAGAGAGAGAGAGAGGTGATTTTATGCAGTCATATCTTGTCTGGATAAATAATAAAGCACTGATAAAAACACACACACACACACACACACACACACACACGGAGGAGATACAGTAGGTGACACATGGGGGGGGTTGTGTGGCACTGAACGGAGGTGGAGGCGGCTACTGGCGACGTCTCGAGAGTGGGCGTGGCCGAGGCGGAAGGACACCAGGCCTGGGGCGGTGGTGATAATTTAGGGGCAGAATTAGTGACGTCTTGGGAGGCGGGGTTAGGCTGTCTTGAGGGCGGGGTTGAAGTGACATCTTGGGGCAGGGTTAGTAGTATCTTGGGGGCGGGGCTAGTGACGTCAGGGGCCCAGGGCTAGTGACGTCTTGTTGGCGGGGTTAGTGACGTCATGGGGGCGGGGTTAGTGACATCTTGGGGGCGGGGCTAGTGACATCTTGGGGGCGGAGTTAGTGACGTCTTGGTCCTGGTCGGTGACGTTATAGGGTGGGGTCGATGGCACTGAAGGACGGGGCTAGACGACGGCTCGGAGCGACGGTTGGGTGTAGTGGCGGCCTGTCACCCTCCACGATCAACGCTGATGAAATTTGTAGCCGTGTTGTCGCCTCGGACCTGTAGGACTAACGATGTAGCAACACCCTTAGACTTGACACCCTCACACTTGGACTTGTAAAAACATTTGGACTTGTAAAATAAACCTATTTCTCCTTGACGTAAAATTTGTCTTTTTTTTTGAGGGAATAATGATATCGAATTTGAGACCAGTTTAATCATATTCCCCAGGTGAGTGGAATGAAAACGAGGCATCGATGTTCTGGCGGCGTGAGGATGTTATGTGCCGTAAATGGAGGCGATGCTATTATGTGCAGGGCAGAGTTAACGTGTTATAGTGCCGGGGGAGAGGATGGGGCCAAGGTTGGGGCGATGAGGTCTTGGAGCGAACCGATAAAGTCTTAGGAACCCCGAAGCCCAAGCCATGTTAGGGGGGGTGGGGGGGGGTGAGGGGGTGAGAAAAGCCAATCAACGTCTGAGTGGTGGGGGAGGGAGAAGAGGGAAGGAAGAGACGTCTGGGGGAAGGAGAAGAAGAGAACAGTGACGACCGTCTTGGAGAAAATAGTTCCCGACGGCAACTTACAAGTGACACAGATCGTGCGTTCAGTGTGTGTGTGTGTGTGTGTGTGTGTGTGTGTGTGTGTGTGTGTGTGTGTGCGTGTGTGTGTTAAAGAGAGGACTTAGCAGATAGTCTTTTAAAAGGAAGGTTGGGTGTTTTGGTGACGAGGGTAATGTCTTAGGGTCTATGTATGAATGAATGTTTTACGATGTATGTATGAATGAATGTCTTAGGGTGTATGTATGAATGAATGTCTTAGGGTGTGGTCAGCGTTTTGTTGTAGCAGAGGAGGAAGGGGTCGATGACTCACCTAAGGGAGGCGGGAGGACGAGGAAGTACACACACACACACACACACACACACACACACACACACACACACACACCAGTAGCGATAAACTGTAGCGATTTTTATACAGCACGGCAGCACCAACCTACTGTACTGACGCAATAGACACACGGGTATTCAGTTCAGCAGCTCAATACCAAACATTATATTAATTACACGGGACTCGAACACACCCTAAAGGTACTAATTAAATATGTGACGTTTATATTATAATTAATTCATTCTCACCCCACACACGAGACACATTAGACACCAGGAAATGAGAAACAGAGATGAGGGTGTTTGTCTCTCTCTCATCATCATCATCTGCTGATAAACATTGCCAAGAGACAAGAGCTGTAGCGTGTAGGGTAATGGTCCTTTATATGGGGTTGGATGGTCTAGCTTTTTGGTTTGTCTGTTTTGTGGGGTAAAGAGTTGATTGTTGTGAGTCAAGTTGAGATTGGTGGAGGAAATCCTTGGAGAACGTTGGGTCGGGTGGAACGGAGTTGGAGGGAAGGAGGAGAGGGGAAGGGAGAGAATGGGGGAGACGGGGAAAGAATGAGAGGGAAGGGGGGAGGCAAAGATGGAGAGGGGAGAAGGAGAGTTGGAGAAGGGGGAAGGAAGGAGGGAGAGAGGAAGGGGCTGCTATGGGTTGACAAAGTGAAGGAGTTATTAATGAGATGTAAAAGAATATATAATGTGATGACAGAACACACGGTCTATATCTCCGCTCCTTGCTGGCCCGTCAACAGCTTGGGACGACAGTCATATCAAACAACTAATCAAGGGAAAGTGTAAACAAACGTACACAAGGGACGGTAGAGTTGTGTTGACCTTTAGGAGTACTGTTTGGTGGAGTTTGTTTACACACAAGTTCGGATCGTGTTTGACTCTTGCAGTACGATTGCTATTTAACTCTTGACACTGTACAGGTAAGAAAGTGGTGTAATTTTTGTTTTCTCTCTCTCTCTCTCTCTCTCTCTCTCTCTCTCTCTCTCTCTCTCTCTCTCTCTCTCTCTCTCTCTCTCTCTCTCTCTCTCCTTCAATCTTTAGGCATATCCCTCCTCCCTTCCCCTCCCTTCCCCTCTCTCCCTCACAATCCCCTCCCTCTTTCTAGTTCCTTTCCATAAGTAATTCCTCTTCTCTCTACCCCATCTCTGTTCCATCCTCTTTCCCTCTTTTACCCCTTTCCCCCTCTCCCTTTTCTCCTTTCCTTCTTTCTTCCCCTCCCCTCCCCTTCCCTCCCCTCTTCCTCTTTTCCCTCCCTTCTCCCTCCTCTTCTCCACCTCTCCATTCCATGCCAACCTTTCCTCCCTGTCTCACTTCCCTTCCTTCCTTCCTTCCTCCCTTCCTTCCTTCCTTCCTTCCTAAACTGTACAAGAAGAAGGAGTTAGTCCATAATTAGTTGGATACTTGAGGGCGTGAGTTAGGTAGCTTGCATGATGATATTATACAGATCGATACAGCTGCCGTGAGCACGATTTGGACCGCACACAACCACACCGCTACCACACGCGACCACACACGCTGCTACCACACACGACCACACCGCTACCACACACGACCACACCGCTACCACACACGACCACACGCACTGGTACCACACACGCTGCTACCACACACGGCCATGCATTGCTACCACATACGACCACACCGCTACCACACCACCAGGAAATCTCTCCACATCACCTTAACACCACCACACTGTTGCCACACTACCTTTTACACTTTCCCATCCCTACCACACCATTTAGTTGGGTACCTCAGTGTAGGGGATTGAAGGCAGCTGATAGTAGTAGTAGTAGTAGTAGTAGTAGTAGTAGTAGTAGTAGTAGTAGTAGTTGGGAGAGAAAGAGACAGAGAGGGCATAAATTAGTGGAAGAAACGCCAGACGAACCCATTGCCTGCCTTATGCCTCCACTGGCAATCCTGTTTTTCAAGTAGGGATCAACTTAATCTGCCCCATAAGGTCAGCGCTAGCACGAGCAATTAACAGCGCCTGACGTTCCCCCCTGTTCCCCACCTGATGATAAGGTTGTGCTAGTTCCACCAGATGAAGGTTCGCTCGCCTTCTGCCTGCACTGGCATTCGAGGAGACTAAGTAGTGAAGGTCAGGCACCACTTGTTGACCGAGGTGTGACTGGCTGTGGGGAGGACGCCATTGTGGGTGGGGGAGGGGATGGGAGGGGGGTGGGGGGAGGGAAGGGGGCTGGGAGAGGGAGAGGGTGGGGGGAGGGAGGGAAAGAGTGAAGAGGAAAGGAGAATGAGGGAGTGGGGAGAGGAGAAAGGTGAAGTGGGGGGGAGGGAGGGGGATCGATCATTGGAACTCATGTCTGTGTGAGGGAGGGAGGGTAGAGGAGGGAGGTGGAGGGAAGGTGACACGTATGGAGTACAGGGGGGGAGGTGTTAATGGAGGGAACTAAAACATGTGGAATAGAGAGGGAATTGGAGGGAAGGAACAATGCATCAAGTCCTTCCCCCCCCACACACACACACACACACACACACACACACACACACACACACCTTCCTGCCGTGTTTATCTCGGCTTCCGTTTCTGAACAGTGGCGGTAGAGTCAACACACACTGAGGTCTTATAATATTGGATAAGGTTGGTTAGGTGTGTGTGTGTGTGTGTGTAAACTAACATAAATAAAGGTCCTTATCAACAAAACAATACCTTTAAAAAACTCACCCAAAATATAATATTACTCCATAGTCATCATAAATAATTCTAAACCACCTCTAAATATGATCTTTTCATCCTAAGCCACGCCCACATGACCTTGACCCATGACCTTTCGGCTCTCGGTGTTGCAGCCCAGGATCACCATTGGTCTTGTTCACTGCAGAGGAAGAAAAGGTCACGTTTTCTCTACATGATTCGCGTGTTATTCAAGCTTTACATGGTGGGGGGGTTCTGTCTAGGGAGGAGAATACTAAAGAGAGAGACAGACAGACAGACAGACAGACAGACAGATAGACAGACAGACAGACTTGAAAAAAAAATCATTAACTCTTACCACACACACACACACACACACATAAGAATTAGGTGATATAAATGAACAATATATCGTGTAGCGAAGCCTCTGGCCCGCTAAACATTATAACCCTGTATTGAGTCGAGACAAAGCGAGAGACACACCGGCGCCACTGATCGCCCTGCCCATGACGACGCCTGGCTGAAAATAAACTAAATGTGTATCCAAATTTTTTACTTTGTTATAATAGTGAAGTCTCTTTCCCTGTCAGTAACTTCTCTATGCTCATTGTTATGTATATGAGTAACTCTTATTGGCTGTTATGGTGTGTGTGTGTGTGTGTGTGTGTGTGTGTGTGTGTGTGTGTGTGTGTGTGTGTGTGTGTGTGTGTGTGTGTGTGTGTGTGTCAATAAACCTTTTAAGGGGGGGGGGGAATAGTGGTATTTTTGGTACTGTTGTATTGTCGTTATTGAGGAAGAGTAGAGTGAATTACATAGTCTCAGGGCTGTAGATTAGGTTAGGTTAATTTGGTTTAGTTTTGGTTGGGATAGGTTAGGTTAGGTTAGGTTAAGTTAACTAGCTCTCGGTTATGGGGCTATTTACTTATATTGATCGTTCCTTATATACAATACAGACAAGGTTGAATTCTATATAACAAAAATAGTTAATAAACAACAGCACGATGACACTGGCAGACATCCAAGCGTTGCCCGTGTTAGAGCCGAGACTGAGGTCATTCTACAGTTCCTAAATAGTCGTAGTGCAGACGCTTGGAGGAAGACTAGAGGAGAGAGACTTCCTGAACCTTATGTAGCAGGAACATTACGGGGCTCTAGTCACTATACCCTACAGTGCCTACAGTGCTTGGGGTCCATTCAGTGTTTGTAGGAGGAAGTGGCCAGTCACCCCCCACCTCCTCTAACAGGGGTCACAGCTCCCGGCAACAGTGACCTAAATGATACCTGTATAAGAGAAAGACGAATATTGTGGTAGAGAGAAAGGCTACAAGAGGCAGAGTGAAAGTAGAAGACCTTTTCACCTCCACACTTTCTCTATTGGGTATAGGTGAAGGAGGAAGAACCAGGTGAGCAAAATTTTGTACAGGTGTATAAAAAGGTCTCCAGGTTTTTATTATCGCTAAATTGACGAGGTTGGAAAATTAATGGCGGAGAAAGTATAAAATCTAGAAGGTGTTATATATTAAGACACTGTATTCTGGCGGTGCTGTATTGAGAGAGAGAGAGAGAGAGAAAGGGAGGTAGACTGAAAGAGAGGGAGGGAGATTGAGTTACAGAGTGCAGGGTGAGGGTGTTAAAGGGTGTTAGCGAGAGAGATGGTCAATGATGGCGAGAAGGGAGACGACCCGCTGATAGAACTCAACTCTCTGGCGACTCAGACTAAAAGAAGATATTGAACCATCTCTCACCAACCGACTTCCAGGATCACTTACTGAGATAATAAAAACGAGAGATAAGAAAAAAATAGTGAGATTTACAGAAACATCAATTTGTATTATACACTGTCGAATGTTTTGTTAATGTTGAGGATCATGATGGAATGTTTGGCCCAACATTCTCTAACATCCAGGGTACACATTAAGGAAAACCACCATATTCGTGTTTACAAGAGGGGGAGGGGATCTCAGAACGCGTAATTTGAGGACAGTTTTTCAAGGATTTTAGAAATGAAGTGAAGGTACAGAGGCAGTGCTTTAGAAAGATTAAGGTGGTTTTATATCTTAGGAATTGGTTGAACTAAAGCAAAAGATTCTTAGAAGATGGAAGAGTGTGGAATGTGAGAGAGAGAGGTGAAGTTGGTTGGCAAGGACGTGGGTTAATTCTGAGGTTCTTTCTCCTACTGCCCGGAGAGAGAGGTCGTCCAGGCCGCGAGTCTTGAAGAGGAGATACAGTAGAGAGAAGGTCTCAGGAGGTTCTGTAGGAGACGCCGAAGGAGGAGCGTGAGACTAAGAATCAATTAAAGTAGAATCTGAGGAAAGTGGGAGTGGAAAAAAGTGGTTTTGTTAGTTGGAGAGCTAATTCTCTCTCTCTCTCTCTCTCTCTCTCTCTCTCTCTCTCACACACACACACACACACACACACACACACACACACACACACACACACACACACAATTTCACTCTCAGTATAAAAATATCCTCTACTGATGACGTTACATAAAAAAAACACGAATAATCATGTTTGACGTCTCCCCCATTTGGCGGCTATAAAGAGCACATCTGTCGCAGGTGTTATGGCGTCACAGACAGACACCATCGATCTGACACAACTATATCCATCTGTCGCCTATACACACACACACACACACACACACACACACACACACACACACACACACACACACACACACACACACCCGTGGAGATGGTGTGGCGTCAGTGGAACGAGTCGACCCATCCATCAGGAGTTGGATCAGCGTGAGGTGTACCAGACCTGGCAATGACGCCCTCTGCATGTGCCCCACGGACAGCTATTCAATCACCTCGGCCGGCTCCCTCAAAGTTCACTAGTTCCTTGGCGGGGATGATGCCGGTTTGTTCCAGCCCCCTGAGGTCTGGGAATACAAATGTTGGGGGCTGGTGGGCTGGGATGTGGGTTGGGGGAAGGGGTGGGCTTGTGGGGTGAGTTGGCTGATGGGTTGGGGTGTGGGTTGGGGGCTGAGCTGGTGGGTTGGGCTGCGCTGATGGGTCGGGCTGGTGGGTTGTGGGGTGGGCTGGGCTGGTGGGGGGTGCAGGCTGTAGGCCTATATACCACTGCGTCTTTCTACACCTTTTCTGTACAGAAGTTTTGATGTGTTGTTCAGTTTGTGTTTGTTCGTAAAGTGTAAAAACTGATGCTATTTGATTACTGCACACACACACACACACACACACACACACACACACACACACACACACACACACACACACACACACACTACTTTGCTGTCACTCAGAATCGAGTGTGAAGATTATCAAGCCATGATATAATGATATGAGTTATTAAGGATGTCACCTTCGTGGGTGAGCTCTGAGGTGACTAAAGAGGCCGATACGGGACCGGCAGGGTCGATCACAGATGTTGCACATGTGGGGGGCTACATCTTGTGCGGGAGGGGCGGCGGCAGCGTCTTTCCGGCGTTGGCGCTTGTCTGCCTCGGTATGCAGTCGGGTTAACTCGAAAGTATTGACACCTTCTCTTGTGGTGCTCTTCCAAGCGTTACGGTGTAGAGTAATCGTCTCCCAGGTGAGGGGGTCGATTTGGCACTTTTTCAGGTTTGTCTTAAGACTATCCTTATACCTTTTCAGTTGCCACACACACACACACACACACACACACACACACACACACAAAGATAATTACACATGTCCTTTTTATATCTCCGTGTATGCTTTTAATTTACCTGTCACATATCACGGAACAGGTATGAGTCGCCCTGTTATACCTGTCCATTATATTAACTGGTACTGTGTGTGTTTTGCCCGGAGTTCTGTCGGAATATTATAGTAACAATATCGGGAGTTATTTAAGTATTAATATCCACGCTCCGTTTTACATCTTTGTATATATTTCAGTTCATTTCCGACCCGACCCGACCCGGCCGACCCGACCCGGCCCGACCCGACCCGACCCGACCGACCCGACCCGACCCCAACCCAACGACCCGACCCGACCCGACCCGACCCAACCCGACCTAACCTAACCTAACCAATTTGCTCTCATCTTTCATTAGTCTTTGTAACGATATATAAATATTTTGCTCTCAATAACACAATGGCCTAGTGTTATTGTTATTGCTTGAGTTATCGGAGTTATTAATCAAACTATCTCTCATAAATTGATACTGCTTAAATATCTCATGGGTGCGGTGGATGAGTGGATATATCTCTCGTTTGCTCTCCTAAGGATCGTTGGGTCGAGGCCATATTATCCCGTCTACACTCTTGCTGTTAATAAGTATACCTAACCTAACCTAACCTGTAAGTTATTCTTGGTTCATTTATTGACGTGTGTGTGTGTGTGTGTGTGTGTGTGTGTGTGTGTGTGTGTGTGTGTGTGTGTGTGTGTGTGTGTGTGTCCGTTATCTCAACACAGTTCTAAAACGAAAAAATATATATAATCTTTAAAAACTTTTGTGGTTAGGATTATAAAATAGATTTATTACCTTATTCAGGATCAACCTTGTCTGGGTAATATATATTATATGAATATTATTACACCAGTTTACGAGACTGTTTTAGGAGAGACTCGGGCGGTTTATTTTCATTTTTGGCTTTTTTTTCCCTTGATCATCGTCAATCACGGCCACTTTGAGGCCATTTTCGGTGATTGACAGGATTGTTTGGGTCTCTCTCTCTCTCTCTCTCTCTCTCTCTCTCTCTCTCTCTCTCTCTCTCATCTCGTTTCTTTAACCGTGTCTCTCAATTAAGATAATAAGATTTTATACCACGCGTTTTTTATCCTGGTAATGATATCGAGGTCTCATGCAAGAGGGCGGCAGCCGTGACCTTCCTGGGGCGGGGGGTCATGACCTCTCCACCTGTCTTGAATTATAAGCTGAAGTTAAAACAAATTGGTATTGTTTTTTTATGTTATTATTGTGATGTGATGTATGATTTGTTGTTCTTGTTGTTCTTGTTGTTGCTGATGATGATGATGATCTTTTTTTGTTTTGTTGTGTTTGTTCTTGTTTTTTGTTGATAATGTTGTTGTTGTTGTTTGTTGTTGTTGCAATGTGAGGTTTGTAAAAAAAATTAGTTCGTGTGTGTGTGTGTAGGGGGGTAGGGGGTAGGGGGGGCGTTTTTGTTGCAAATTGACACTACAGAAACTTGCTATTACTCTTTTTATGATTTTTCCTGTTTTAGTGCAAATTGAGACAGAGGGAAAAAACCTTGCCAATATTTTCCTTTTTTTTTCTCCTGTATATAAAATTGAGATTAAAGGAAAAAACTAATTAATTTCCTCCTTTAATTTAATCTAGGGAAATAAATTGAAATAAAATATAAATAATTACGTATATATGTGTGTGAGTTAAGATGTAATTAATAATTTATAGTGTAATAATTTTAGCATTAATTTTTAAATCTCGGTTAATACCCCGTAATAATTTTCCTTATAAATGAACCAAAGAGAGAGAGAGAGAGAGAGAGAGAGAGATAACGAAGCTCCCATGAACCTGAGTATGTCTCTGTGACCCGGCCAACTGGTGCCATTAAGGTCGTAACAACAGATGATTTGGGTTGGTCAGGTAGACAATAGGTAATTAACGAGAGGGGGGAGGGGAGGGAGGGGAGGATAAAGGTGTGCGAGGTTGGGGGAGCGTGTTGTTGGTCCGCTACTGACATGTTAAATCTTCATGATGAGTTTTTGGTGTGTGTGTGTGTGTGTGTGTGTGTGTGTGTGTGTGTGTGTGTGTGTGTGTGTGTGTGTGTGTGTGTGTGTGTGTGTTAATTAGAATGGAGTTAAGTTTGGGTTTCGGATAGGTTAGGTTAGATAAGGCGTTGGAGTTAGGTTAGGTTAGGTTAGGTCATGGGGATATGTCATTTCACTCTTAAATAGACAGAGGAACTGCAATGACGTCAGGATGGGAAAGGACCAATCAGCGCCTGCCACGTAGATTTTGCCAATTGGTTGGGTTGTTCAGACGCGGCCGTAGGAGAGGTAATGATTTGATGGGGGGAGGGAAGGGGAAGGGGTGTGAGGAAGGGGAGGGGGTGTGAGGAAGGGGAGGGTTAGGGGGAGGAGGGGTGGTAGTGAGCATCGATTTACAGGCGTGTGTCTCCCATACGCCAGGGACCCGAGTCGTCATATGGCGTACGCAACCCGAAGGCAAGAGTTACGCACGAGAGCCTCACATAACCATCCTCTACGCATACATGGGGAGGGAGTATTGCGTATGTGGGGGGAATACTTGTGTCGACCTTGTAATATACGCACAATAACCTCGTGTAATAAACGTACGTATATTACAGTTTGTACATGTACGTCTTTTTTGTGTACAGGTTTATGTGTATGACTCAGCCGTGTGGGAATCGATGAACACAGACATGTAAACTAAGGTGAATACATACATACATACATACATACATACATACATACACTCAGTCAGTCTCTCACTCACTCACTCACTCACTCACTCACTCACTCACTCACTCACTCACTCACTCACTCACTCACTCACTCACTCACTCACACACACACACACACACACACACACACACACACACACACACACACACACACACACACACACACACACACACACACACTTCCACTTCCACACCGGCGAATAAAATAAGATACGACTTAGCAAAAGGTTAACTCAGGCCATTTTTAAGAGAAAATTTTTATTTAAATACATTATGCCGTGAGGAGAGGAGTGGGAGGTGGGGGAAGGGGGAGGGGTGAGGAAAGGGGTAAATTACAGTAATATTCCAACTCAAATTAAAACCTAATTTTACGACAGATTTCACGAGCAGTTAACCCCTCCTCCCCCTACCCTCTAACCCCCACCTACCCCCTCCCCTGCCTCTAACCCCACCTCACCCTAACCCTCTGTACCTCCCCTAACCTCTAACCCCCCACCTCCCCCTACCTCTAACGCCCACCTCCCCTACCCTCTAACCCCTCCTCTCCCCTGCCCTTCTTCCCCCCCTACACTGTTACCTCCTGCCCTCTAGCCCCCACCTCTACATAGCCTCACTCTCTGCCATCTGTTACCTCCCTGCCCATCTATTTTATCCCTCACCCATCTATTATCCTCTCCCCTGCCCTCTGGCCCCACACTCCCCTGCCCATCTATTTACATCTGCCCATCTATTTTTATCCTATCTGTTACACCTCCCCCTTATCTAAACCCCCAAGCCCCTGCCCTCAGGCCCCCACCTCCCCCTGCCATCTATTTACTATCTATTATCAACCCCACCTCCCCCTGCCCATCTATTTACACCCCTGTATCAGAGCCACCCCTGCTTATCAGGCCCCCACCTCCCCTCTAGCCCCACCTCCCCCTGCCCTCTGGCCCCCACCATCTCTTACCCATCTATTTATCTACTTATCAGGCCCCCACCTCCCCCTGATCTCTATTTTACATCACACACCCATCTCGCTCCACACTCTGCCCATCTATTTACATCCCCACCCTCTAACCCCCACCTCCCCCTATCCTCTAACCCCCACCTCCCCCCTGCCTCAAGCCCCCCACCTCCCCCTGCCCTCCTAACCCCCCACCTCCCCCTACCCTCTAAGCCCCACCTCCCCTGCCCTCCCTAACCCCCTCCTCTCCCCCCTACCCTCAAACCCCCACCCCTCCCCCCCTACCCTCTAACCCCCACCTCCCCCCCACCTCCCCCCTACCCTATAACCCCCACCTCCCCCACCTAAAAAAAATACTCCATATACTCTGAGACTTCCTCCATTATCTGGGGGAAGTTTTCAGGGGGTGTTGGACATAAATTCAACTTTATTAACTAGGAAATAATGCAGAGTCATTTTTACAACCTACAAGGAGGAGTTTCTACAACCTCAGGCAGTGTTGTAGAGAGATGGCTTTCAAGTTTACAATGGAGACGATTTGTGAGTGGGAAGATGGAGGAAGGGAATGGAGGGAAGGAGGAGGAAGGTGAGAGAAAGGGCAGAAGATGATAGGAGGGGGAAGAGAAGATGAAGGTAACGTAGATAAATAAAGGGGTGAAGGGGGTGGAGAGAAAGGAGAGGAGAGGACGATGAGAGAGGAGGGTAAGGGAAGGAAGAGGGAACAAGAGAGGGTAAGTGAGGGTAGATAGAACAAAGGGGAGTAAGGGGAGGGGACGGGAAAGGGGCGAGAGAGGGTGACAAGAGTGGGGTCATATGCAATTTATTCACAATCAATCAATCATAAAACAAACCTTGTTGTGTGTTTGATGAAATTGGCCTGTAACACACACACACACACACACACACACACACACACACACACACACCCACACACACACACACACACACACACACACACACACACACACACACACACACACACACACACACACACACACACACACACACACACACACACACACACACACACACACCGAGTCTCAGTCTAGTCGCGTTTCCTCTGACAGAATTTTATTCTGAATAAATCCAGCTGATAAATCCTCTTTGAATCCGAGAATTGAGAATAGAAAAAAATTTCTCCAAGGAACTGATATATTCTCAAAGGTTCTGACGAAAGAAAATAAGACGCGGGGGAAATAAACTAAAAAAATAATTATAATCTTGAGGAAAAAATACAATGATTATAAGATGAAATGTTGTGACTTGGGTATTTTGTGTCTGTCTGTCTGTCTGTCTGTCTGTCTGTCTGTCTCTTTATCGAGTTATATATAATCATCACTTCACTTCCTTCTATCTAACTGGATGGTGTGTGTGTGTGTGTGTGTGTGTGTGTGTGTGTGTGTGTGTGTGTGAAGGCTATTCTCTTCTTTATTCATTCTATTCCTTCCTTCCTTCCTTCCTTCCTTCATTCCCTCAGCTAACTTTCAGTACACCCCCTCCATAACTTTTTAAACTGTCCAAGATAATTGAACCAAACTTTTATGCAAATATGTACTGACATGAAACAAGGTTGTTGCTTGGAAGTCATGACCCCCACTCAAAGGTCAAGGTCACTGGTAATTAGGCACACCTGAATTATCTACACTTTAGCTTATTTACACCTTAAGATTAACTACCCTAATACCATTTGAGAGGAGGTGAGCTTGGGTTAGGTTACGTTACGTTTGGTTTGGTTAGGTTAGGTTAGAAAAGATTATGGTTAGGTGAGGTGGGGGTCAGGTTAGGTTTAATTAGGTCAGTTCAGGTTACGTCAAGTCAGGTCACGTTAGGTTAGGTTAAATTAGGTCAGTTCAGGTTACGTCAGGTTCGGTTAAATTAGGTTAGGTCAGGTTATGTCAGGTCAGGTTACGTTAGATTAGTTTACATCAGGTTATGTCAGGTCAGGTCACGTTAGGTTAGGTTACATTATTTGATGACCTCCAGTTACAAGGAAATGTTGAAGTGTGTCGTCCATAGAGTGTGAGTGTGTTGTGTTGGTGTGACGGCCGTGTTGGGTGTAGCTCCTAGTGCTCTTGTTGACGGCATGTTGATCAATGTCGAGTGTTGTGTTGTGGGGCCACGAGGGGAGGAGAGAGAGAGAGAGAGAGGGGGGGGCAAACTAAGATAAAGTTAGACAGAGAAACTAGGGAATAAATAGACAAAACAGAGAGAGAGAGAGAGAAGAGGAGGGGGGACACACTAAGATAAAGAGAGAGGGAAAGGGATAAAGAGAGAAACGAGGGAATAAATCGACAAAAGAGAGAGAGAGAGAGAGAGAGAGAGAGAGAGAGAGAGAGAGAGAGAGAGAGAGAGAGCAACCTTATCCACCCAACAGCTTTCTATTTACACATACAATATACAACCCACACATTGGTATCATACATTCCTACACAGTGTATAATTTTCATCTACTCACCTACCCCCCTCCCCCTCCCTCCCCACCGCCCCCCCACCACAGAGGTCCCTTGATTATGCAAATTTGACCCTAAAATACAGTTAACTTTTTTTTTCTTTTTTATGTTAATTACTTGCTTCCTCGCGCATAGTTTCCCTCCACCGGAACAAAAAAAAAAAATTAAAATAAAAGTAAAAACAAAAATAATTTAACATACAAAATAAATGTTCTGTAGATGATGTTCACTTGTGTTTTTTTTATGTAGTGATGAGTAATGTTTATAATGTGGGGTATAGATACGATGATACACCAACATAGATTAGCATAACGGATACAATTCATTATACCAGTATCTAGGTATAGCAGACATACCACATTATACCAAAGCTATTCTCATTATACCTCAGTACACCGACACTCATTATAACGGATATACTTCAGTAATAGCGGGGTTATGGGGTGGGGCGGGGGTCGCAGGTAATAATTAGTAATGATTTTATTACACCTGAGCCAATGATGGGTCGTTTATTGATCGACTCACCTGACGCTCGGCTTGAACCTGTTGTTGTGGTGTTGGGTGATGGTGGTGCTATGGTGATGATGATGTATATGGTAGTGGTGTGGTGTGTGGTGTTTTGATATATGGTGGTGTGATGTTATGGTGCTGTGTGGTGTTATGGTGATGATGGTGTTATTTTTATGGTTGTGTTGGTGTGTAGTTGTTTTATGGTGATGTGATGTATGGTGATGGTGTGATGTATGATGATTATATGGTTGTGGTGTTATGGTGATGCTATGGTGTATGATGGTGGTATGGTGATGGTGATGAAGAGGTATATGGTAGTGTTCTGGTTGCATGGTGTGTTTTATGATGATTTTATGGTGGTATGGTGTATGCTGATAGTATGATGTATGGTGGTGTGGTGTATGGTTATGGTATAATGTATGGTGGCGTTATGTTGTATTATGTTTGATAGTCATGCCTCTCTCTCTCTCTCTCTCTCTCTCTCTCTCTCTCTCTCTCTCTCTCTCTCTCTCTCTCTCTCCTCCTTTTTTTTTCTCTTCTCTCTCTCTCTCTCATTAGATCCGACTCTTTTCATCTTCAAATGTCAGGTTCTTTCTTTCTTTCTTTCATAACATGGCTTCAATAGAGAGAGAGAGAGAAAGAGAGAATGACGAAACCAACTCAGCAAAAATACCTTCATAGCGACGCGAACACACACACACACACACACCAGGTAGGGGATCCAGGTGAGATTATACCTGCCCTAAAAGGTAATTAGATACAACATTATGAATAGCGCCTGCCACTACGATACCTGTTGGCTCGTGAATTATTGTACACAGTGAACGAGAACTAGGATGCCCCATGAGCCCGCCGCTCCCCCTTGTGTGACGGCCACGCTATGAATACCTAAGCGTATTGTGTATTTAATGTGTTCCGTATTTAGCTGTTTCAAGGGGAAGTATTTTAAGGTCCCGTTCAGTAAGTCGTAGTTTCAGTATTAAATAACATCCTTTATAAGTTAACATAGGAGTTTTTTTTGGGGGGGGTGTGTTTAGAAGGAATTAATTGTTTTAATAGGGTATTCTGAGGTGTTTGTGCGATATTTTGTTTGTAATTCGTAAATGGAGGCTGTAGAATGTACTGTAGTTTAGTTATAGTCGAGTGTGATTACAGTTTGGAGATTAGAGGTGTTCTTACATGTAAAGACGATGTTTAACACGGGTTTGACGTTATAATATACTGATGTCATAAACTCGGCCAATAATGTTTGTGGGTTAAAAAGAATGACACACACACACACACACACACACACACACACACACACATACACACACACACACACACACACATACACACACACACACACACACACACATACACACACACACACACACACACACACATACACACACACACACACACACACACACACACACACACACATACACACATACACACATACACACACACACATACACACATACACACATACACACATACACACACACACACACACACACACACACACACACACACACACACATACACACACACACACACATACACACACACACACACACACACACATACACATACATACACACACACACACACACACACACACACACACACACACACACACACACACACACACATACACACACACACACACACACACACACACACACACACACACACACACACACACACACTCATACACACACAGTCTTCCTATAAATGTTTCACGGTTCCTCGACTCAACATTTACATAATTTGTTCATTCACTCGCGAGTTTGTTGCTGTTCGGGAAACTTAATCAACGAGGTGGAAGACAACGAATCAAACATGTTTATAATTGATCAAACTAAATTGGCTAGTTGGCTAGTTCCATGACAACAATTAATAACCAAAGAGCAATAGACTACAATGCAAATACCCAATTTACTAATAGGGATGAAATGTAACAACACCAATTTGAAAAGAAACAATGAAAAAGGTTAAATTGGGTTATACACGACAGGTTCACTCACTCACTCACTCACCCACTCACTCACTCACTCACTCACTTCTTCGCTATAAGGGTGAAATTCGTCAGCCACTTCCCGTCCCATTGTTTTGGTCATTGGTGCGTACAATGTAATAAGTCGTTCAAATGTTTAGTTTTGTAAATTAGGTGGAACTGTGTAAGCATCTTGTCTTGGTCTCTTCCTTCTGTTTATTTTCTTCCTTCTTTCCTCCTTTCTCCCCTTTCTTCCCTCCTCCTCCTCCTTGTCCTCCTTCCTCCCTTTCTTCCTCTTTACGCTTCCTCTTCTTCCCTTTCCTTCATCCTCCTCCTTCCTCGTCCCTCCTCTTCCTCCTTCCTCCTCCTTCTTTTCACCATTACTTTTCCTCTTGACCCTTTTCCCTCTTCTTCCCCTTTTCCTCCTCCTTCCTACTCCACCCCTTTTCCTCCTCCTTCCCTCTCCCTCCCTTTTCCTCCTTCCCTCTCCCTCCCCCTTTTCCTCCTCCTTCCTCTCCCTCCCCTTTTCCTCCTTCCTACTCCCTCCCCTTTCTCCTCCTTCCCTCTCCCTCCCCTTTTCCTCCTCCTTCCTACTCCCTCCCCTTTTCCTCCTCCTTCCTACTCCCTCCCTTTTCCTCCTTCCTACTCCCCTTCTCTTCTCATCCCTCCTCCTTATTTCAGGGTTTTTCTTGTACCCCGGATCATGGTAGCGCTTATCACTGTACCCTGGAGCACGGTACATTATAGCGCTGTAACCCGCGCTATAGGCCTCTGTAACTACTCATATAGCACTGTAACCCGCGCTATAGGCCTCTGTAACTACTCATAAAGAACTGTGTGTGTGTGTGTAATAATAATAATAATAATTAACGGTTTATTGAAAGAGCTTGGCAGCCAGAAGGCTGAAAATATACAGTTACATATTTGGGGAATGGGTTTCGAATTACAAATAATATACAAGTAACATAAGTGACACAAATAAGACATATAATAACTAGATGAAAAGCTCAAACTACAATTCATTTCAACATAGTGACAGTGCAAGGTAGTGTTTCACTGAGTGAATACACTGGTTTATTACAAGTTATTGATAATTTTACAATGGTTGGGACTGGGCTGTTCTTATAGCGATCAGTTCGTGCACGTATGGGCTGGATGCGGTTGTGGTGTCGAACAGCAATTCTCGGACTAGGGATCTCAGGTGGTAGTAGGAGCCGGTGTCGAGGATGGTGTAGAAGCTTCTTACCAAATTGCAGATGAGGTCGTGGTGATGGTCAGTGAGAGTCGAAGGGTCAGTGTGTTGAGCGCTTCTTGATATGTGAAGTAGGAAGGGGGAAAGGGGAATACGTTGTGTGGCATTTAGGGAGGAAGACCAGGTAGGGGAGGCATAGGTGAGCTTAGGAAGTATGAATGTTTTGTAAACACTGAGGAGCTCGGGTGCAGGAACTCCGAGGGACTTGAGTCGGCGGAGGAGGTGGAGACGGAAACTGGAGGATTTGAAACTACTGACGTGTGGTTTCCAATTTAGTTTGTTGTCTATGGTGACGCCGAGGAGCTTCGTGGAATCTACAACCTGGGTGTGTTCGGACCTAGAGTAATGGAAGGAGGTGGGACAATGTCGGAGGAGAGGTTGATGTGCATAACCATGGTCTTGGTATGGTTGATGGTGACATGGTTGTTGGTGGCCCAGTTTTGGAGACTGTTCAATAAATCCTGAAGGGCGGTATAGTTGGGAGCAGAATTGTTGACGCTGATCCCAATGGTGGAGTCGTCGACATATTTCCACACATGTGTGTGTGTGTGTTGACCTGTCATATAGACGCGGTCAATACTGGAGAGGTTTATATGGTGTATCCTAGGCAGGGTACACACACACACACACACACACACACACACACACACACACACACACACACACACACACACATACACACGCACGCACGCACACACGGGGATATCGTGATGAATGAATCGATTTTGTTGATTTACTGTATAGCTGCCGGTGGTCTGGAGAGAGAGAGAGCACTCTCCTTTACGTTAATAAAAGTTTGAGACAGACAGAAAAAGACGATCAAAGACAGACAAAGACAGAGACAGACAGACAGAGCAGAGAGTTAAGGACCTAATATTTATACACACCTGTGTTGATAATAACTCGACCTCCGCTAATTAAGTCTTTCTTCACAGGTAAGGAAATTTTTCGTCGTCTTTTTTTTCAAGATGTAAATGATGATAATGTAAATGATGATGATGATGTAAATGATGATGATGTAAATGTAAATGATGATGATGTAAATGATGATGATGTAAATGATGATGATGATGATGTAAATGATGATGATGATAATGTAAATGATGTAAATGATGATGATGATGATGTAAATGATGATGATGTAAATGATGATGATGATGATGATGTAAATGATGATGATGATGATGATGTAAATGATGATGATAATGTAAATGATGATGATGATTATTTTGATTATATATCAATGAAGAGAGGTTACACACACACACGCACACACACCTAATATTGGGGGGTAATCTTGTGTGTGTGTGTGTGTGTGTGTGTGTGTGTGTGTGAGTTAATCCACTGTACATTATGTACTTCGCTATAGTTTGACCTCGAGAGCCGGCTGAGGGTGTGGTATGGCAGTTCAGGTCACCTTCAATGGTCGTAATCTCGTGAGGAATATCTGGTAATGTTGGGGACTTATTTTCACCCTTAAGAGAGGTATAAGTAAGAACGAGTTTGCCTTGGTAGAAAATGCCCAGAATTTCAAGAGGGTGAATAATTTACCGTATAGCGATTTGTTTTTCTATAAGGTTGACTCTCTCTCTCTCTTTCTTTCTTTCTTTCTTTCTTTCTTAATTTACGTAAGATACAATATATGACTTATTGAAAAAAATACCCAGAATTTAATACAATACTTTCGACCTTATTGATACATATTCATAAGGTAGAATTTCCTCTGTCAAACAAGCCCTCCCCCCCCCAAAAAAAAAATCCCGAAATCTTTGAGTAAATTAATACCATCCGAAGCATAAATTCTCATAAGGTATTCCTTCTATGTCTGGAATATTGGGAATGTTGTTGGAATTATTATCACCTTAATTATAGAGTCCCATAGATGAGGGGAGGAGGGAGGGGGAGAGAGGAGAGGAGTGAGGGGAGAGGAGTGGGGGAGGGGGAAAGGAGAGGAGAATGTGGAGTATCTTGTAGACACACACACACACACACACACACACACACACACACACACACACACACTACGTCGATTGTTTAAAATGTATTTGAACACCTTGACAAAAGTACGCGATTTATACACACTCAGAACTGGAGTCTCGGGGATTAACTGCTCAGACGCCATTACCTGATGTTTTCTAGTTAATCCATAGCTTAATCCACTTAATCCTTGTTTAACTTAGTGATTATATGAAGTGGGTCAGGAAATAAAGGCAGTGTGTCTGTATCTTTCTTTACGAGTTAACTCAGGACAAAAATGTATCTTTACTGTGGCTCTTGTTGTCTCGGTAAGGTTGTTAAAATCCTTCGTAGTTCTGGTTTGGTTAGGTTAGGTTTGGTTTGGTTAGGTTAGGTTAGGTTTGGTTTGGTTAGGTTAGGTTAGGTTTGGTTTGGTTAGGTTAGGTTAGGTTAGGTTAGGTTAGGATTTTCGTTGGTAAATGTACAGCTCTTCATTTTTTTTAGAATAACTAATTATTCCTAACCCAACCCAACCCAACCAAACGCAACCCGTATATCCTCAAACACTCTTATGTCGTCACCGTCTTCATCTTGCGTGAGGGATCCTTGTAAGAAAACAGTTTTAGAGAGGAACTTTTGTTATCTAGGCGGAAACTGTGGCTATAGACGGGTCATAACTCATGATTGGTCCTAACACACAAATGATGGTGAAGAACTCGCCCATAAACTGCATCAGTGACAAGTGGGTAAAAGAAGTTATCTTAGTGAGTGAGTGAGTGAGTGAGCGAGTGAGTGAGTGAGCGAGTGAGTGAGTGAGTGAGCGAGTGAGTGAGTGAGTGAGCGAGTGAGTGAGTGAGTGAGTCAGTCAGTCAGTGAGTGAGTGAGTCAGTCAGTCAGTCAGTCAGTGATATTTAAAGGTATCAGTCAATAATTAAATGATCTAGATACAGTACAGTTGACAGTGTATCAGTTTAAATCACAGCCTAACCTAACCCAACCTAACCTAATCAAACCTAACCTAACCTAACCTAACCTAACAACCTGTTATATAAGATGAGGAAGATGAGGCACCTGCATCCCCAGACTAAGGAGGTAGTTACCATCTCATCCTTGGAGTCCTAGGGAGATGCCGCCAGACTATAGGATACTTGGGTGTTTTATAGCCACGGGGACCTGGTACTCACGGCGTCCTAGCTGGGGGGGGGGGGGCTTCCGGGCCATCTGGAGGCCATGTGTTAGCCTAGAGTGGCCAGTGTGAAGCCTCTTCCTCCTCCTCCTCCTCCATGGCGCTGGGGTATATGTCCAAGGGTGTGACCAGTTTTGTCCAATAGTTCTGTCCGGCGTTGCTATGGGATTAGTTGAAGCACAAGGGGTAGATGGGGGCTTGACCTGGTTGAGAAGTATAGTGCCATTTTTTGACCTGGGTGATAAATATAGTGCCATTTTTTGACCTGGTTGAGAAGTATAGTGCCATTTTTTGACCTGGGTGATAAATATAGTGCCATTTTTTGACCTGGGTGATAAATATAGTGCCATTTTTTGACCTGGGTGATAAATATAGTGCCATTTTTTGACCTGGGTGATAAATATAGTGCCTTGTTTGACCTTGGGTGATAAATATATGCCATTTTTGGACCTGGGTGATAAATATAGTGCCATTTGACCTGGGTGATAAATATAGTGCCATTTTTTGACCTTGGGTGATAAATATAGTGCCATTTTTGACCTAAGATAAAATATGTGCCTTTGTTTGACCTGGGTGATAAATATAGTGCCATTTTTGACCTGGTTGAGAAGTATAGTGCCATTTTTGACCTGGGTGATAAATATAGAGCCATTTTTTGACCTGGGTGATAAATATAGAGTGCCATTTTTGACCTGGGTGATAAATATAGTGCCATTTTTTGACCTGGGTGATAAATATAGTGCCATTTTTGACCTGGGTGATGAATATAGTGCCTTGTTTGACCTGGCTCTGGTAAATATGATGTCGCCTTGGTCTGGCTTACAGGGTCTCGTGTCCTTTGTGAAGTAATGAGTGCCATCTCTTTCTTCCTAGCGGCTCTCACTCACGCTAGACAGCAAATTACACACACACACACACACACACACACACACATACATACACACACACACACACTCTCTCTCTCTCTCTCTCTCTCTCTCTCTCAGTTCCTATCTCCTCTCACTTTTTCTCCTACCATCTCATTTCCCTTCTCTCTTTCCCGCCGCCATTCTCCCTCCCTCACTCCTACCTCCCTCCCTCCCTCCCTCACTCCCTCTCCCTCCCTCACTCCCGGCCTTACGACACAGTCATCCACTCTCAACAAAGACTTCCCTCTTTTTTCCCGTCATGCAACTGACTCTCTGTCGCGTGAAAGAAGTGAAAGAAGTAATTTAGTAGCAAAAGTCTCCAAGAGTTTACGGGGGTAAGTTTTCTATCGCTTAAAACAATCCATTAAAGGACTTTTGTTTTTGTTTTGTGATTAAGTCTGTGGTGTTTTTATTTGTCAGTGTCTTTGTCTCACCTGATGTTTATTAATGTTTGAAATAATGTTTTTGTGTTTTATTTATCTTTTTATCTATGTTTTTTTTTAAATGTTTGTTATGTCTTTTGTAAATTGATAGATGGAGAGAAAGTTTCGACAAGATTGAGGAAGATTGATGGGAAATGTTGAATGTGTGAGAATGTTGAATGGGCAAGACGATGATGTTGCCATGGAAAGTCTTTAGGTAGAAGGTGTGCAAGGGTGAGATTAGGCCAGTGATGATGTATGGAGTGCTGGAGGAGAAGGAGGATGAGGAGGAAGAGGAGGAGAAGGATGAGGAATAAGAGGAACAGGAGGAGAGGAAGATAATTTGTGGAGAGAAGTGAGGTGCAGATGGTGTGATGGATAGTACAAGTGCCACTCAGAGACAGGTTGATAAATGATGATAAATATAGAGAGAAAGAGTAGAGAGGTGATGATGAGAGAAGGCAGACAAGGAAGAGGAGGAGGAGGAGGAGGAAGAAGAAGAGGGGGAGGAGGGAAAGGCGAAGGAAGAGAGGGGTGGAGAAGAAAGGAAGAGAAGGAGGAAGAGGGAAAGGAGAAGAGGAGGGGAGGAAGAGGGAAGGAGAAGAGGAGGAGGAGGAAGAGGAAGAGGGGAAGGAGGAGGAGGAAGAGGGGAAGGAGGAGGAGGAAGAGGGGAAGAAGGAGGAGACGACTAAAGTGCCTTAAATGAACCAATCAGTGGGAAAATGCCAAAGGGAAGACCCAAGTTAAGAGAGTTGAGAAAAATATAGAATATCGGGTGTTGGAGAGACTGTGGACTGGTGGAGACTGAGTGTGGGAGAGCTGACTGTGGTGGAGACTGTGGACTGGTGGAGACTGAGTGTGGGAGAGACTGTGGACTGTGGTGGAGACTGTGGACGGGTGGAGACTGAGTGTGTGGGAGAGACTGGTGACTGTGGTGGAGACTGTGGACTGGTGGAGACTGAGTGTGGGAGAGACTGGTGACTGTGGTGGAGACTGTGGACTGGTGGAGACTGAGTGTGGGAGAGACTGGTGACTGTGGTGGAGACTGTGGACTGGTGGAGACTGAGAGTGTAGGAGAGACTGTGGACTGGTGGAGACTGAGTGTGGGAGAGACTGGTGACTGTGGTGGAGACTGTGGACTGGTGGAGACTGAGTGTGGGAGAGACTGGTGACTGTGGTGGAGCTGAGTGTGGGAGAGACTGTGGACTGTGGTGGAGACTGTGGACTGGTGGAGACTGAGTGTGGGAGAGACTGTGGACTGTGGTGGAGACTGAGTGTGGGAGACTGTGGACTGGTGGAGACTGGTGTGGAGACTGGTGACTGTGTGAGGTGGAGACTGTGGAGTGTGGTGGAGACTGTGGACTGGTGGAGACTGAGAGTGTGGGAGGACTGTGGACTGGTGGAGGCTGGTGTGGTGGGGCTGTGGACTGGTGGAGACTGAGAGTGTGGGAGAGACTGTGGACTGGTGGAGACTGAGGTGTAGAGGAGACTGAGGTGACTGTGGTGGAGACTGAGGTGTAGGAAAGACTGGTGACTGTGGTGGAGACTGAAGAGTGTGGGAGACTGGTGACTGTGGTGGAGACTGAGAGTGTAGGAGAGACTGGTGACTGTGGTGGAGACTGAGAGTGTAGTAGAGACTGGTGACTGTGGTGGAGACTGAGAGTGTAGGAGAGACTGGTGACTGTGGTGGAGACTGAGAGTGTAGTAGAGACTGGTGACTGTGGTGGAGACTGAGAGTGTAGGAGAGACTGGTGGCTGTGGACTGTAGCCGAGACTAGATCGAGATGATGAACCTTTAACCTTTTAGAGTGGCTGAATGAAAGAGAGACTTGCTGGCTGGCTGGCTGGATGACTCACTGACTGGCTGGCTGACTGGCTGGCTGGCTGGCTGACTGGCTGGCTGGCTCACTGACTGGCTGGCTGGCTGGCTGACTCACTGACTGGCTGGCTGGCTGGCTGGATGACTCACTGACTGGCTGGCTGGCTGGCTGACTCACTGACTGGCTGGCTGGCTGGCTGACTCACTGACTGGCTGGCTGGCTGACTCACTGACTGGCTGGCTGGCTGGCTGGCTGACTCACTGACTGGCTGGCTGGCTGGCTGACTCACTGACTGGCTGGCTGACTCACTGACTGGCACTGGCTGGCTGGATGACTCACTGACTGGCTGGCTGGCTGGCTGACTCACTGATGACTGGCTGGCTGGCTGGCTGGCTGACTCACTGACTGGCTGGCTGGCTGGCTGGATGGCTGGCTGGCTGGCTGGCTCACTGACTGGCTGGCTGGCTGGCTGACTCACTGACTGGCTGGCTGGCTGGCTGGCTGACTCTCACTGACTGGCTGGCTGGCTGGCTGGCTGGCTGGATGACTCACTGACTGGCTGGCTGGCTGGCTGACTCACTGACTGGCTGGCTGGCTGGCTGGATGACTCACTGACTCTCTGACTGGCTGGCTGACTGGATGACTCACTGACTGGCTGACTAACTAACTAACTAACTAACTAACTGACTGACTGACTGACTAACTGTCTGACTGGCATGTCGTCCCCTCTTTAACTCACCTGTCGCCACCATTACAGGAGTGACCGTATCATCCGGCACTACAATAACCTGAGCCTTATAAGTTAACAAGTCATTATACAAGTCATTCTCTTACCTATTTATCGTTGTTTACTATTTACTTAACACACCCATCATTGTTTACCTGATCTAATAGAAGAATTGTTATGAGGTGATCGTCCTAGGAATAATAATAAAATTTAGTTTATATCGACTAAAGGTTATCAGTGTTAAGTTATCGTCCTGGGAAAAAAAATAATAAATACAATATAATACAGTAAAATACAAATTCCTCAGAGGTTTATTTTGCTGTATGTCATTAATCGGACGTTCACTCAGTTTTCGAGCTCTCTGATGATAATAATAATAACCTAACCTGACCTAACCTTGGCTGACTCCTAGTTGATGAGGTCACAAGGGTGTGTGTGTGTGTGTGTGTGTGTGTGTGTGTGTGTGTGTGTGTGTGTGTGGCAAATTTTCTCTTGTTTTTCTTCACAAGTCACTGCTGGTCTTACGTCAAGAGTGGCCTTGACCCCTGCCTTGATTATCTCTCTCTCTCCCTCCCTCCCTCCTCCCTCCTCCCTCCCTCCCTCCCTCCCTCCCTCCCTCCCTCCCTCCCTCCCTCCCTCCCTCCCTCCACTCCTCCTCCTCCCCCCCCTTTCCGTATTCTCCCTCTCTTCTTCCCTCCTTTATCTCCCTCTCCCTTTCTCTTCCCTTCCCATTCTCCCACACTGTACCCACTATGCATGACGTCAGCATAAAATCAATTTAGTATCAAGTCTCGGAGCTCAGAATATCACCTCAAGATGGAGCTAACCTAACCTAACCTAACCTAACCTAACCTAACCTAGCCTAACCTAACCTAGCCTAACCTAACCTAACCTAACCTGAAAAAGGGTCATATCTAACCTTCTCTCCCCCCCCCCATAGATCTCTCAATTATCTACAAGAAATTTAATGATAATCACTATAGTATTAATGACTCAACTGCGTCATTACACCATCATACCATTCTGATAGTTAAATGCGTCCTGGCTGGTACTATTACTATTATCTAGTATAACTCGCTAATATCTATCTCAAATTGATAGGTTAGGTTAGGTTGGGTTAGGTTAGTTAAATTAGACCAAATTAGATAGATTAGGTTAAATTAGTGGAATGGGATTGGGTTAGGTTGGGTTAGGTTGGGTTGAGTTGGGATTGGGATGGGTTGGTTGGGTTGGAGTTGGAGTTAGGTTGGGTTAGGTTAGGTTGGGTTGGGTCTGGTGGGTTGGGTCTGGTTGGGTTGGGTCTGGTTGGTTGGGTTAGGTTGGGTTGGGTCTGGTTGGGTTGGGTTGGGTTGGGTTAGGTTAGGTTGGATTAGGTTGGGTTAGGTTGGGTTGGGTTGGGTTGGAGTTAGGTTAGGTTAGGTTGGGTCTGGTTGGGTTGGCTTGGGTTGGGTTAGGTTAGGTTGGGTTAGGTTAGGTTAGGTTGGGTTGGGTTGGGTTGGGTTGGGTTAGGTTGGATTAGGTTGGGTCTGGTTGGGTTGGCTTAGGTTGGGTTAGGTTAGGTTGGGTTAGGTTGGGTTGGGATTAGAGTTAGGTTGGGTTAGGTTGGGTTAGGTTAGGTTAGGTTGGGTTGGGTTGGGTTAAGGTTGGGTTGGGTCTGGTTGGGTTGGGTTGGGATTGGGTTGGGTTAGGTTGGAAGTTGGGTTGGGTTGGGTTGGGTTGGGATTGGGTTGGATTAGGTTGGGTTAGGTTGGGTTGGAGTTAGGTTGGGTTGGGTTGGGTTAGGTTGGGTTAGGTTAGGTTGGGTTGGGTTGGGTTAGGTTGGGTTAGGTTTAGGTTAGGTTGGGTTAGGTTAGGTTAGGTTGGGTTGGGTTAGGTTAGGTTAGGTTGGGTTAGGTTAGGTTAGGTTGGGTTAGGTTGGGTTAGGTTAGGTTAGGTTAGGTTGGGTTAGGTTAGGTTGGGTTAGGTTGGGTTAGGTTAGGTATAAAGAACTATAAGTCTTCGTGTGTATAAATTTTCGTGTTATTTTTACTCGTAGTTCTTAAGCGTTAAAATAGATATGTTTTTTGGCTGAAAGACTTTGTTTACATGGCTAAATTATCGTTCAAAATGTCTTCTCAATGTTTATGTAGTGATGTACCTGTCATGTGTGCAGGACTTAATTAGTTTACCTCTCTTTCTACAGGTAGGTGAGCCAGGTGGTACTGCTGTCATCAGGTGGTGTATGGCAACAATTACAGGTGTGTGGGAGTGACAGGTGTGTAGATTTAGTTATGTAAGAATGACAGGTGTGTAGACGCGGTTATATTTGACTGACAGGTGTGTAGACGCTGTTATATTTGACTGACCGGTGTGTAGAAGCAGTTATGGAGGAATGACTGGTGTGAAGACGCTGCTATATAGAGGTGACATGTGTGTAGAAGCAATTACGTAAATATGACAGGTGTGTAGGATTATCAGAAGTGTAGGAAGGGCAGGTGCGTAGGAGTGGCATGTTTGTAGGTGTGGCAGGTGTGTAGGAGTGGCAGGTGTGTAGGAGTGGCAGGTCCTAAGACGTATATTTCTCTTCTTCTCTCCTACCGTTTCGCTTCTCTCTTTCTCTCACACTCCCTCTTATCTTCCTCACTTCTCTCCTCCTCGTCTCATAATTATCCCTCTCTTCCTTCTCTCTTCTCTCCCTCTTGGTTCTTACTCCTCTCTTCTTTTTTTCCTCGTCTCCTTTGCTTCTTATTCTTGCTTTCGCTTTTGTCATCTCTCTCTCTCTCTATCTCTCTCTCTCTCTCTCTCTCTCTCTCTCTCTCTCTCTTTTATTGAATTTTCCAAACCATCTTGTGTATTTTTTCATCCACACATCCGCCGCCCACTCACCATCCACACTCACCACCCACCACACACTCACCACACACTCACCACACACTCAGCAGCCCACGACGCCGCCCATGACTCTCTCCCTGGGGCCTGACAATGAAACATGGGAGACAAATACGCACTCAAAACACACCCAGATTGATGTAAACACCCTGAGGACACCTACACCTTGTCAACACTCCTGGGGGGGGGGGTGCCTGTGTTGATGAGGGAATGGTGAAGGAGAGAATAGTGATGAAAGAGTGTGTGTGTGTGTGTGTGATTGGAAGTGATGTAAGAACGTGTAGTGGTTCTGATTGGCTCCACGATGTACCATCATTAGTGTAATTGGTATGGTAGGCAATTAATCATCAACACCACCTTTGGTTTTCTTTCCTAGGTGAGGGAGGGAGAGTAAAGAGGTGAAGAAAGAGGGAAAGGGAGATGGAACAAGGGAGGGAAGTGAGTTGCTATGAGTGTGAGTGGATGGAAGAGGGGAGCCGATGGAAGGGAGAAGAGAGGGAGGGAGGGGGAGTAAATGGGAGGAAGGAGGGTGGGGTGAGAAGGGGTAGTAATGACACTTTATTGCTGGGAGGGAGGAGTGTTGACTATGGGGTGAGGAGGTTATGAGAGAGAGTATGGGGGGACGGTAGAGAGACGGAAGGGGCATTGTTGCTAGGATGCTGGAGAGTGTTTATGACAGGGTATATAAGATTGGGGTGAGGAAGGGGTTGATGGGGGTGATGATGGGGTGAGGGAGGGGGTGATGATGGGGTGAGGGAGGGTGATGATGGGGTGAGGAGGGGGGATGAGGGTGAGGAGGGTGATGATGGGGTGAGGTGATGATGGGGTGAGGGGGTGATGGGGTGGGGAGGGTGATGATGGGGTGAGGAGGTGATGATGGGGTGAGGGTGATGGGGGGTGATGGGGTGAGGGGGTGATGATGGGGTGAGGGTGATGATGGGGTGAGGGGGTGATGATGGGGTGGGGGGGGGTGGTGATGGGGTGAGGGGGAGGGGTGATGATGGGGTGAGGGGGGGGGAGGGGGGTGATGATGGAATTGAGGGAGGTGATGATGGGGTGAGGGAGGGTGATGATGGGGTGAGGTAGGGTGATGATGGGGGTGAGGGAGGTGATGGGGTGGGGGGTGATGGGGTGAGGGGGGTGATGATGGGGTGTGAGGGGGGTGATGATGGGGTGAGGGAGGGGGTGATGATGGGGGTGGGGAGGGTGAATTATCTGGGTTCACTGTAACACGAAGCTACAGAAACAATTATGTCAGTATAACGGGGTTTTTAGTAATATCTTAGGCATTATAGCGGGGTTTTGTCCAATTTAATTAGTATGTTGAGGTCTGTATTAAAACTTGCGTCAGAATAATTGGTCTGCGGTAGAATTGCGTCCATGTAGCGAGGATTACGTAACCCTTGCATCCATATAGCGAGGTCTGCGTAACCCTTACTTCCATATAGCGAGGATTACGTAACCCTTGCATCCGTATAGCGAGGTCTGCGTAACCCTTGCTTCCATATAGCGAGGTCTGCGTAACCCTTGCTTCCATATAGCGAGGTCTGCGTAACCCTTGCTTCAATATAGCGAGGTCTGCGTAACCCTTGCTTCAATATAGCGAGGTCAGGTGGACGTTGAACTATCGTGTTATCGAAGTTGGGTGAAGGTAGAGGCTGGCACACACTTTATTACTTGTTACTGACCAGGCAATGGGCAATTATCCCGGCTGTATGGCACTGTGTATGTGGTGCCACGCCTCCAGTAAGTGCCACTATATAAATGATGGAATTACATATCCGCCATTTGGAGGCTGTCTAAGACCCCTACTTGTGGCCTGCTGGGGGGGATTACCACACACACACACACACACACTATACATACATACACCCATAAAAACATATATTCACACACTCAAACATACTCATACACGTTATATAAAAACATATATGCAGAGAGAGAGAGAGAGAGAGAGAGAGAGAGAGAGAGAGAGAGAGAGAGAGAGAGAGGTATCAACATCAACCTCTGTATCACTGCTGCCCAACATTAGTCCAGTAACTGCACGTTGGCTCAGCAAAATGTCCACCATTTACACTGTACATTGTTGTGTACACTCGCTGACAAATGTTTACGGATGTTTATATTTTGTGTGTGTATGAATATTAGTTTTTGGGTGATATTGTTGTATATTCTAATATGTTTTATTGTTTTTTTCCGCTTTTTCCAAAAATTGTCCCATTTATTTTTACATATTGGAATAAATTTCTTCTTTATTTTCGTAACTGTTTTTATGTCAGTCTAGTATACAGCAGAGACTCAAATACCTATCTTACAGAGAGCGCCGCAGCTGGCAGACGTCAAGCGAACATTAGCCAGACGTAGTGACTGTCTCTCTATAGGGCCGTGGGGAGAGTCTGTCGCTCCTGTATACTCGTGTTGAAACTGTTGAATGCCCGTGCTGGCGTTGTTTCTATCATTATTAGATGGAGGAAAACGCCAGGCACTGCTGAATGCCCGTGCTGGCGTTGTTTCTATCATTATTAGATGGAGGAAAACGCCAGGCACTATTAAATGCTCGTGCTGGCAATGTTTTCGTTATGTCTCCCTGAGTGTAATCATCCCACACCTGCATCCTCAAAAGGTATATATATATAAACTGTATATACCTCACACAGAAGCCTTAAACAGGTAAAAAATACATATATACTGGATATATATATATATATATATATATATATATATATATATATATATATATATATATATATATATATATATACCGAGGCTGTATAAAGTGAGCCAGGTGTGTACATATACCTGGATTACAACTAAAGCCTGATATATATACCTGGCGATTAATTAAATGCTCGATTAAATTTGTCTCATTCTATATATCGTGAACACAAAACCCCGAGAGATGAGGGGCTGGGGGGTGGGTGGGTAGGTACGTGTGTGTGTGGCTTATGGTTGTGTGTGTGTGCGTGTGTGTGTGTGAGAGGATTTATTATAATGCTAGAATTATTCATGAGGAAGAGAGAGAGAGGTGTGTGCATGACTTGTGTGTGTGTGTCGGTACAGTCAGGATTCCCCCCCCCTCCCCTCCCTCACTCACCCCCTCCCCTCACCCCTTCACCTTGAGGGGGGGGGTAAATCGACTGACATAGATCATTTTTATCTAAGTGCACAGAGAATCAGTTAGTCGATCAGTGAGTCAGTCAGTCAGTCGATCAGTGAGTGAGTGAGTCAGTGAGTCAGGGCGGGCACAGAGAGTGATCTTTCCTACATGAGATTCAGACACACTTGACTGTTACATAGATTATTTTTGTTTTATGTAAGTGCTGCTTCTTTTTGGCATAGCGATCACGTACACAGACTGACTTTTGGCATAACTATCACGTACACAGACTGACTTTTGGCATAACTATCACGTACACAGACTGACTTTTGGCATAACTATCGCGTACACAGACTGACTTTTGGCATAACTATCACGTACACAGACTGACTTTTGGCATAACTGTCACGTACACAGACTGACTTTTGGCATAACTGTCACGTACACAGACTGACTTTTGGCATAACTACCACGTACACAGACTGACTTTTGGCATAACTACCACGTACACAGACTGACTCAAGAAAATAAACCAGAGAAAGGATAATTATTTTCATACGTACATTTACTCTTCGTCTAATCACCTCGTTAAGATAACCTAACCTAACTTAACCTGGAAAATAAAATAAATATCGATAATTTAATGTAATATTGTTTAATTCTTAACACCGTCTAAGACCACAAAGGAATTCTCACCTGTACAGAAGCTTACCTGAGTTATCGTGTATTCTCACCTGTACAGAAACTTACCTGAGTTATCGTGTATTCTCACCTGTACAGAAGCTTACCTGAGTTATCGTGTATTCTCACCTGTACAGAAGCTTACCTGAGTTATCGTGTACGTCAGTGACCTTATTTTTGCACATTTCTCCCTGTAGTGGCTGCGTCTTCAAAAATTCCCACTGATGGAAAAAGAAAACAGAATTTTTTAAAGCGGTAATTTACTTTCTGGGATTATAAAAGGAATATTAGATTTTTTTATCAAAGGAATTCAGAGGAAAAAATCTTTCTAGTGTTGATGAAATTTTGTATTGGATTAATCCAGATTTTAAACATGATTATTTAATTCCGCTGTTTTTTAGATATTAAAGTAATATTTTTTGTCGTAATTATACCGAAGAATGTTTACCTGTCGCCTTAATTACTGTGAGATTATTTTTTACCTGTTGATGTACACCTGGTGACATCACGACGCTTAATTAGTGGTGGTAGTTTTTTCTTATGATTTCTTAGATGAATTTATATGTATGGAAAAAGAGGTAATATAAGTTTTAATTTATTTTTGTGGAAATTTTAAGTCACACACACACACACACACACACACTAAATTCCCACTTACCTTTAAATTCCTACTTACCTGGAATTCCCACTTACCTGGACTTCCCACTCACTTAAATTCCCACTTACCTGGAATTCCCATTTACCTACATTCCCACTTACCTAAATTCCCACTTAGCTGTACCTGAAATTCCCACTCACCTCCTAAATTCCCACTCACTTCCCACTCACCCGGTTGCCAGTGCAGGAAATTACTTCAGTAACTCCATCACTCTCCGGCCAATTATCGATTATTCACCGGCTGGATAATCCAATTATTGATTACTTGGTTAACCCGATTACCGATTATCCGTCCTTTGTTTGACCGGTATTGATTGTCGACGGATTATCCGATTTTAGGGTGATGCCGATTATCGATTATTCGACACCAGTGAATAAGGATTATGGATTATTCGACTTTAATATAAATAATCGATTGTCTCTCCTTGACTCCACTACGTTGTTAACTGCATCAATAAGCTCTATGGTCGCCCTTCTTGCAAGACAAACTGACAAACTGTATAATTTTTTTTCCTCAATCTACGTCTCTTTATTTGAGCTGCCGGCCGTACGAACACACACACACACACACACACACACACACACACACACACACACACACACACACAGAGCAGTGACAGCAAAATCTTTCTCCATTGCACTTAAATCCGACGGCTTGGTTTTTAGATATGAAAATCTCTCGGTTGGTGAGGCTGAGACGGCAGTGTTACCAGAAATAGCGAGAGAGCGAGAGAGAGAGAGAGAGAGAGACAGAGAGAGACAGAGAGAGACAGAGAGACAGAGAGAGACAGAGACAGAGAGAGAGAGAGGACATTACATCATCCCTAGTCCTTGGCTCAATATTACCATGAGTCGAGCGCTGCAGGAGAGATATTATGCATGAAATCTCTTGAATATTAAACATAAACTTAACTCAATATTTTTTTCACCCCCCAAAATATTTCAAGAGTAGAGTCAGCCAACTTTAGCTTCGGTGATTTTTCTTGTTTCATCTCTTAGTTATTTCCCCGCCGTATTACTTAGTCCAAAACCTCCTCGCCAAACTTACCATTTTTTCCCGTATTTTTGTTTCCCTTACTTAGTATCTAAATGTGTATTTGTGAGGTGAATTTACCTGTAAAAATACCTAAGTGTAAATTGGCTTCTATAAATAAATACACGTGTGTTATTCTGTACCTGTAAATTTATGTATGTTTGTAAATCTGATCCCGTAAATTAGTATTTGTAAACTTGTACCTGTAAATCTGTGTTTGTTTTGTTTACCTGCACCAATCGTGATGTTTCTGAATATACTTTTGAACTAGAAATTGATATTGAAATTGAATTGGATTTTTTTTATCATGGATACTGTCAGCGTTAGTGTTTTGTATATATCTCTATGTCTGAGATTAATTTGCGTCCGTGTTAAATGTATTCCGATTTAATCTACATTTTTTTTATAACTTTCCTGTCTGTCTGTGTGTGTGTGTGTGTGTGTGTGTGTGTGTGTGTGTGTGTGTGTGTGTGTGTGTGTGTGTGTTCTCTTGCCTCTTATACTGTGGGCTGTAAATAACGTAGACGCTACAGTATATTGTTAACCCAGAGACTCTGGTTTTCTCACAGTCTGGTGGTGGGTGACCTGGTATAGGGTGACCTGGTAGAGGGTGACCTGGTAGAGGGTGACCTGGTAGAGGGTGACCTGGTGGAGGGTGACCTGGTGGAGGGTGACCTGGTGGAGGGTGGCCTGGTGGAGGGTGACCTGGAGGAGGGTGACCTGGGAGAGGGTGACCTGAAGGAGGGTGACTTGGAGGAGGGTGACTTGGAGGAGGGTGACCTGGAGGAGGGTGTCCTGGTAGAGGGTGACCTGGAGGAGGGTGAACCTGGTGGTGTTTGATCCAGGAAAGAAAGACGCAATTGGGAGAGAGAGAGAGAGAGAGAGTGAGAGAGAAATAAATTAATCAAATTAAAAGGATATTACTTTTTCCTGACACCCATTTACCCCACAACACCCCAGACCCTCATCCTCCAGACCATCACCCACCAGACCATCACCCACCAGACCATCACCCACCAGACCCTCACCCACCAGACCATCACCCCCTCTCACCCCCCTCACCCCCCTCCCCACCCTCCCCACCTACATAGCGGTAATAGGTGAGGGGGAAATAAGAGCACCAGTTTCTAACGTCTATAGCAAATACTTCCCTCGTTATACGTAAGTACCGCCGTTACTCAAAGTTTACACATAGGCATCGAAACCCCTCCACGGCTGTTTGAGGGCTTCTACGCTGCTGTTACACATTTAAGGAGGTAGTTTGGCCTAATTGATGGTGACGGGAGGAAGAGAGAGAGAGAGAGGCTATCATCCCACTTGCTGTTATGACCTCCCACGATGCTCCTTTGTTTTGTTTCTAGGGCGGCCGCGGGTGGCGCTCATTTGTGGCGTCTATAACGTTTGATGCTCATTTGTTTTGTTTCTAGGGCGGCCGCGGGTGGTGCTCATTTGTGGCGTCTATAACGTTTGATGCTCATTTGTTTTGTTTCTAGGGCGGCCGCGGGTGGTGCTCATTTGTGGCGTCTATAACGTTTGATGCTCATTTGTTTTGTTTCTAGGGCGGCCGCGGGTGGCGCTCATTTGTGGCGTCTATAACGTTTGATGCTCATTTGTTTTGTTTCTAAAAAGGTTAAATGTTTGTGTTTGTGTTTTTGTTGGTTGTTTGTGTTATATTAAGATTCGCTGTTATTGTACTTGTGATTCTTTTAAATGTTATTGTGGCTCTATATATCTTTCTAGTTGTTATGGGTGGTTATACGTAATTAGTTCTGTGGTTATTAATCATCCGGGCTTTATCTTCCCAACTCTCTCTCTCTCTCTCTCTCTCTCTCTCTCTCTCTCTCTCTCTCTCTCTCTCTCTCTCTCTCTCTCTCTCTCTCTCTCTCTCAGTTCGAATCGTAAAATTATGTAAATCCCTTTTTGCTGTTTTATACAACACTTTCACTTCCCCTAATACACGATAATGTGAAAGTCGTAAACTCTCCTTAAAGAAAGTTATGAATCTGAGGAATTGACTCTGAAGTGGAAGAATGACTTTGGTTACGAGGTATTAAGGAGATTCTGTTTTATACCGCATCATTAGTTTTCTTACCTGTGTATAAGAGAATAATCTGAGACATTGTTCACAGATCCCAAGGTAGGATTTTCTTAGTACCTGATTTTGAGTCCGAATAATGAAACTTAACCCTTAGAGTCCTGGAGGGTTAAATTATCGTCATCAAAGGATTAAATCATCGTCTTCAAAGGGTTAAATCATAGTCCTCAAAGGGTTAAATCATAGTCCTCAAAGGGTTAAACTATTGTCATCAAAGGGATAAATTATCGTCAAAAGGTCAAACCATCATCCCCAAAGGGTTAAATCTTCGTCATCAAAGGGTTAATATGTTATAACAATATTGACAGTGTAAGTGGGTACCATAGGCACTGTACCTGATCACCTTTATTTCCTCAACTATAAAGTAAGGTACCCATTCACAGCTGGGTGGATTAGGGGCGCCCCAAACACGAACCAGTGACCTTTAGGACAGGAGGCGAACATCGCATCCACTCAGCCAACCCATTAACAGTTGTAACCGAGTCATTTAAAAGTGAATCGTCAGAATTAATGAACAACTCCTTCCTCGAATCACTGTTTAATTAAGGTATGTTGACCCAGGTAACGATGGCAGAATTAACAAACCTGATTCAATATATTATCTCATTAACCTGTAGTCAAGTTTTTATCATTGTGTTACTTATTATTTTTGTTATATCTTATTTCTATCTATATTGTGTCATTTATATATTTATTCGTTTGTTATATTTTTAAAGTCTAGTTATTTTTTGTTTTCACTACAACAACACAACTGTTTTCATACTTGTAGCGGGTACACTTGTCACACCTGGATCACTACACCTGTGGACATTCCGTATACACTAATTAACAGTCTGTGTTTTTTGTATATTAAACCACTAATCATTTATTTTTTTCTACAAGAGGATTTTTTTTGTTGTTTTTGGTGTTCAGGGAATTTTTTATCCGTGTGGTAAACAAATAAGGTAATTGTGTCTAGATGAGAGAAAGAGTTTACTGACGATATATGAACCAGAGGAAAAGAGTTTGTAATGAAATGTGGCCTGGGCGGACCGTAGACTTACAATGGGTCCGGTATATAAACATGTGTAGTGTTAAAGTCTAGCTTGAGCTCAATGGTATTTCATGAAGGTAAACTTTTATTATTTTATAGTGGAGTTTTAATTGATTTTGTTCTCTGTCTGTCTGTCTGTCTGTCACACACACATACTCTCTCTAACGTGTCCCCGGCTACCCTACCCTACCCTATTCTACCCTACCCTACCCTACCCTACCCTACCCTACCCTACCCTACCCTACCCTACCCTACCGTGTCCCTGCCTAATTATCACTCTCAGGGCCAACGCAACTAATATCCTGATCAGACAGTTTAATAATCTTATAATCGAATAACCCGAGGCTGACGTTTCTCCCAACAAAATTATCTTGAAATTTCGGCTCCAGATTTTCTGATAAACAATTTATATCGTTTTAAGAATAATTTCCTCTCTTGATGATTCTTGATAATCGATAAATTTTGAGATAGAAATTATTGACATTGAAACAAAATAGTGATAATTGGGTATTTTAGAGAGAATTATCGTTGAAATGTGGGTCATCGAATTATTCTGACCGACAAATTATATTACTTAAGGATAATCGTTTTAATCCAGCAAAATAGATAGAAAATTATTTAGACAAACTCCATAAAGCGAGACTAATTATATAATGAAGGATTATCACGACCATGAATAGTGACAAGTAAAAAACATAAATAAAAACGGTACAATTATTATTATTGTTATTATTATCATTATCAAAGTAAAAACCGAATTATCTAGACTTGGTAAAGGAATAATTCGTTACGTTGATAATTTAATAATATGTTAATTATTCTCGACCGTGGCCATCCATATACCTGTCTTAATGAGGTAAAGTTTGTCTAATTAACTTCCTAAGTCTACTACCGTGATGTTGATGAGAGGGGGAGGGAGGGGGGAATTGATGAAGACTGTGTGTGTGTGTGTGTGTTTCTCAAGCACACACACACACACACACACACACACACACACACACACACACACACGCTCTTTTTAAAACAGTATTGCCTTGTTTGTGTTTCTCTCAGCGGCTCATGTGGAAGAGAGAGTGGGAAGGGAGGGAGGGTTTAAGAATAGCTCAGTACCTCTTCTGGCCTCCTACACTGAGTGGTCCTGGTGGTAAGTGAGGTCACAGCTGGTACACCTTCCACCATTGTCTAGCGGTTCAACCTTTGTCGCCACTGTTGTGATGTGTTGCTTAATCACCTGTGTGTGTGTGTGTGTGTGTGTGTGGACGGCTACCCAAAACTGTGCAGGTAAGGCAGTAATTATTTGACCTCATTTACATGTCAACAAGGTGTGGAACTATTTAAAGAGCTGTTAGTTCCTCCTCCTGATGGTGATGGTGGTGATAGTGACGGGGGTGATGGTGACGAGTTAATGGTGATAATAATGGTGAAGCGTTGGTGAGGGGGGTGGTGATGGTGACTAGTTAATGGTGATAATAATAGTGATAGTGAAGGGGGTGATAGTGACAGGGGTGATGGTGACGAGTTAATGGTGATAATAATAGTGATAGTGAAGGGGGTGATAGTGACAGGGGTAATGGTGACGAGTTAATGGTGATAATAATAGTGATAGTGAAGGGGGTGATAGTGACAGGGGTAATGGTGACGAGTTAATGGTGATAATAATGTGATAGTGGCTGGTGGTAGATGGTGAAGCATTGGTGAGAGTTGGGGTGGTGATGATAGTGAGGTAGATGATAATGCCAGTAATAATAATGATGATGGTGATAGTGATGATGAAATAAGCTATAATGAAACCGTATTATGTTTCCTTAATAATACCTACTTTGTGACCACCTACAACTACACATGGATGTACACGAAGCTACATATATAACTCATGAATATACATAATACATAAGCCGAGATGAAGGCATTAAATCCGGTTATAGTGTCGTGATGGTGATAGTGTCTCGTGATGGTGATGGTGTCGTGATGGTGATAGTGTCTCGTGATGGTGATAGTGTGTGGTGATGGTGATGGTGTGTGGTGTCGTGATGGTGATAGTGTGTCTCGTGATGGTGATAGTGTTTGGTGATGGTGTGTGGTGATGGTGATGGTGTGTGGTGTCGTGATGGTGATAATGTGTCTCGTGATGGTGATAGTGTGTGGTGATGGTGATGGTGTGTGGTGTCGTGATGGTGATAGTGTGTCCTGATGGTAATAATAGTGTGTCGTGATAGTGAGGATAGTGTGTCGTGATGGTAATACTTAATGTGGTTTAATAATATCCAGAAGAAAATGAGATAGATTTTCTTTATTTACGTCTCTCTCTCTCTCTCTCTCTCTCTCTCTCTCTCTCTCTCGTGGTCTCTACCTTCAAGGGAGACTGAAATATTCAGGACCCAATACACGGAACAAAACACTCTGTCATTACAGCAAGTCAGCGTTGCCCGCCTCTTGTACTACTGCTGACGTCATGTACCTGCTGCTGACGTCATGTACCTGGTGCTGACGTCATGTACCTGCTGCTGACGTCATGTACCTGGTGCTGACGTCATTCATCTGGTGCTGACGTCATTTTTCTGGTGCTGACGTCATTTTCTGGTGCTGACGTCACTAGCCCTGTGATGACGACGCTAAGCTGATGTTGCGTCAGTAGCATTCCTTGTTATCCAGAAGGTGACGTCACAAGTAGCCTTCGTTATTATCCAGTAGGTGACGTCACAAGTAGCGTTCCTTACTGTCCAGGAGGTGACGTCAATAGCCATCTTCTTCACTACATAACCATTCCTAATAGTCTGGTGGCTGTGTCAATACTGTAGTACGAGTCTGCGTTACTAGCACCGCCCCACCCTTTTCTATTAGCCCGTAATAAGGCTAATAGAGGCACCATATAAGGGTAATGGCGCTATTGACGTGCTATTAAGGTGCTATTGAGGCTTTAAGAGGTCCCTGTGTCCCAGGAGCTTAAAACACACGTAAATATACTCCTCTATGACCTAACCTTCCCTCCTACCTGTGCACTAATCAACACCTGCTTATGAAATTAATTAACTACCTTACCTGTACAGATTTAAATTAATTAAAAACGTGAGACTGAACATATCACCTTTAATGGTCCTCTTCCCCACCCCCCCCAACCCCTCCTCCTCCCTCCCTCCCTCACCTCCGTCCCACCCCGAAAAAAGTCGATTTATTAATTTAATTTAATTGGGAAACTTGGTACGTGATTATTTTTTTTCCTCGTGTGCAGATGATCATGCGATGCTCTTTTGTTTTTGTTTTGATTTGTTGATTTGTTGTTTTGTTTTTGTGTTGTTGATTTTATTTATGGAGGGGTGACTGTATTAATTTCGTTTTGTGTCGTATTTTAGTTGTGTTTGCTTTTAATTTATATGTTAAATGTGTACTTTCATTTCCTCTCGTGGTAATTATTTTATTTTATTTTATTTTTATTAGTTTCTGAAGTCAATGCCTGTCTTTGGTTAGTTGGGGCAAATATGTACCTTTATTTTATATGTTAAATATATACCTGGTGATTAGTATTTACCTTTATTCTCTTCAGTAAATTAGTGGCCCCCCAAAAATGTCATTATGATTGGTTAGGTTAGGTTTTTATCTTGCATGATTAATATATAACTTTATTTTCTGAAATAATTAAGTACTGTATATCTCTTAATTATTTTCCATTGTTGATATATGATTTAGTTCATTAAGGTAAGCGGGGGAAAAGGTTAATTATAACAGGTGAAAGGAGAGTGTCTGATTCTGTACGTGTCTGAGGCCATGTTGTGACGTAATGAGGTGATGACACACACACACACACACACACACACACACACACACACACACACACACACCCAACAGTGGTGATGAGTAACATTTTAAGGTCATTAGGTAGATGTTTGTTTGTGTTTGTACCTGTAATCTATACCTGTTGAATATAATTAGCAGAGGGGATTATTTAGTCACAGGTAAAAGGTTTCAGTGGATTCATTCTTAAATTCTTTTATTGTGTAAAATTGAGGTCGTTTAATCTGTTAACATTAAAGTATTTTATCCTGATATGAATTTCATGCACATCAATATGATAATCCACCATTTTTTAATTTAGAGTTTGTGAATATTACGTAAAATACATTGAAAATAAAATTCATTGGCATCAAGCTATCATGTGTATTAATTTCTGAACTGATGGAAGACTTTAATTAAACCTTTCACACACACACACACACACACACACACACACACACACACACACACACACACACACACACAGACACACACACACACGTTAAACATTAGTATACGTGTCATAAACGCAATTCGTATCGTGTTGGGACATTAACATATTGTGTATCTTTTGTGTATATGGTAATTTCGTGCACGTTTTAGCAACCCAACCCAACTTGACCTGAATTTCATTATCGGTATAGGAATCATTCGTATTTGAAACACGTATATAGAGCATCGAAGGTAAAGGCATATTTCCTTACACGAGAAGCCAATAAAGGTAGATTCCTACGGCTCTCAGAGGTTCTCATAATGTCCACTAAACAATCCCGGATTTATTATTTGTAGATAATTAGAATATTCTCCTAAAATTCTCAAGTTCCAATAATACACCAAGAAAAGAGGTTCAGTTTCGACGACTTATTGTTAGCCGTAGTGTTGAGGTGATGTTCATAATACACAGAGGGAACAGTAATGCCCCAGCAACAAGACCAGACTTCTAAAACTCTCACAATAACAACAGTTCCTCCTCTTCTCGGCCACGTTTAGCGAGATGGTGAGTGACAAACGAGAGAGAGAGATATATAGTGGTAGTTCGTTCGTTTTGTCTGGCTTATTTCTTCCTCTACTGGCCGGCGCTACACTCAAGTCTCACTGAGGAAACTCGTATTTACGTGTTGCGATGAGAGGAACTATATTATTGTTTATCACCGTTGGTAAAAATAAAGTTTTGACAGAAACAAGAAACTTTTCTGTGGTGAAAGGAAAGCCATACGGGTGGAGAGCTTTCATGTAACTTTTGTAGGGACGCAGAATTTACTGTTGTGTGGCTGGTTAGAGGGAAAAATGGGGGTATTGTTCTTCCAAGTACAGAAATGTAGTTTTTAGTTCTGTGGTAAAATATATCTGGTTTTTGTGTCGGAAAAACAATAGATATTGTTATACTGAAAAACCTTTAGATTTCACACCACACACACACACACACACACACACACACACACACACACACACACACACACACACACACACACAGAAATATACATATATGAAAATTCTTGGTAATTTCAACCTCCGAAAGTTTTTGAAAATGCAAGTTTACGGAAATTACACTAAATTGCCAGACTTTATTCCACCTAGATGAGACACAAACACAAGTATATTTTATCTCCCAAACAACATATTTGTGGTACAGTTTTATAACACATGTGGCGTCTGTGTGTGGTTGGTAAATAAGACGTGTGTGGTGTATGACATATTGTGGTGGAGATAGAAAACAGAGTGTGGAGGGTAGTGGAGGTGTGGAGGTGTGGACGGTAGTGGAGGTGTGGAGGTGTGGAGGGCTGGAGTACTGTAGAGATAAATATTGCATCACCGTAGAGTCCACTGTTAAAATATTTATGGCGACCAACTGGCCCGTGTGTGTGTGTGTGTGTGTGTGTGTGTGTGTGTGTGTGTGTGTGTGTGTGTGTGTGTGTGTGTGTGTGTGTACGTTTGTTCCTTGACTTTCATGATAATTTTTATGAGGTGCTCCGGGCGAGAAGTAAACAAGAAAATAAACAAGGAATAAAAGTAAAAAAAAAATCTAAATAAACAACAAAATATAAACAAAAACATAAACAAACAAGAAAAGGTAAACACAAAGACACAAACAAACAACAACAAAAAAAAAAACGTAAACAAACAACAAGAATAAACAAAAACACCAGAAAACAACAAAAAACCATTAATATTAAAATTCACAAAATACACAACGAGAAACATACCTTAAGCCTTACCTGGAAGACTTAATTAATCACCTACAATCACCTTTAATTACTACACAGAAACCATGACTCTAATTAACTCCATATGATCTATTATAAAACTCCTCAATATTATTTTATACCTCAAGAGACTCGATGAGGTTGAAGGCTCTTGAGATAAAATACCCGAGAGACTTTAATGAGACTCCTCTTACCGTGAGAAATGATATGTTAAAGGTGAGGTGTGTAGGTTTATGGCTCTCTGTTCCGCTGGTTTATGGGACAGAGAGAGAGAGACAGGGAGACAGACAGACAGACAAGACAGACTAAACTGACTAAACAGACAGACAGACAGACAGACAGACAGACAGACAGACAAGACAGACTAAACAGACTAGATAGACAGACTAAACAGACAGACAGACAGACTAAACAGACAGATAGACAGACAGACAGACTAAACAGACAGATAGACAGACAGACAGACAGACAGACAGACTAAACAGACAGACAGACCAGACAGACTAAACAGACAGACAGACAGACTAAACAGACAGACAGACAGACTAAACTGACTAAACAGACTAAACAGACAGACAGACTAAACAGACAGACAAAGACGGAACTAAACTGACTAAATAGACAGACTAAACAGACAGACAGACAGACTAAACTGACTAAAGACTAAACAGACGAACCAGACTAAACAGACAGACAGACAAAATAAACAGACAGACTAAACAGAAGACAGACAAACTACGACTAAATAGACAGACTAAACAGACAGACAGACAGACCGGCAACAGACGAACAGACTAAACGGCTAAACAGACAACGACAGACAGACGACTAAACTGACTAAACCAGACTAAACAGACAGACAGACAGACAGACAGACTAATCAGACAGACAGACAGACAGACAGACAGGCGAACAGCGAACTAACCAGACAGACAGACAGACAGACAGACTAAACTGACTAAACAGACTAAACAGACAGACAGACAGACTAAGCGGCTACAGACTAAACTGACTAAACAGACAGACAGACAGACAGACAGACTAAACTGACTAAACAGACAGACAGACAGACAGACAGAGGCCGACGACTAAACAGACTAAACAGACAGACAGAACAGACAGACTAAACAGACAGACAGACAGACAGACAGACAGACTAAACAGACAAAGACAGACAGACAGACAGACAGACTAAACAGACAGACAGACAGACAGACTAAACTGACTAAACAGACTAAACAGACGAAGACAGACAGACTAAACTGACTAAACAGACAGACAGACAGACAGGCAGACTAAACTGACTAAACAGACAGACAGACAGACAGACGAACTAAACTGACTAAACAGGCAACAGACAGGCAGACAGAAACAGACTAAACAGACAGACAGACAGACAGACAGACAGACTAAACGACTAAACAGACAGACAGACAGACAGACTAAACTGACTAAACAGACTAAACGAACAGACAGACGAATAAACCCAGCTAAACAGACAGACAGACAAGACAGACTAAAGCGACTAAACGAACTAAACAGACAGACAGACAGACAGACAGACTAAACAGACAGACAAGACAGACAAACAGACAAAGACTAAACAGCAGACTAAACAGACAACCAAAATAAGACAGACTAAACAGACAGACAGACAGACTAAACAGACAGACAGACAGACAGACTAAACAGACTAAACAGACAGACAGACAGACAGACTAAACAGACAGAACAGACAGACAGACGAACCGACAAACAGACAGACAGACAGACTAAACGACTAAACAGACTAAACAGACAGACAGACAAGAGAAGCGGCTAAAGCAGACAGACAGACAGACAGACAGACTAAACAGCTAAACAGACAGACAGACAGACAGACAGACTAAAGCGGCTAAACAGACTAAACAGACAGAAAGACAGAACAGACTAAACAGACAGACAGACAGACAGACAGACTAAACGAAGCTAAACAGACAGACAGACAGACAGACTAAACTGACTAAACAGACTAAACAGACAATAGACAGACAGACTAAACTGACTAAACAGACAACAGACAGACAGACTAAACTGACTAAACAGACTAAAGACAAGACAGACAGACTAAACAGGCAGACAAACAGGCAGACTAAACAGACAGACAGACAGACTAAACAGACAGACTAAACAGACAGACAGACTAAACAGACAGACAGACAGACAGACAGACTAAACAGACAGACAGACAGACAGACAGACTAAACAGACAGACACAGACTACACAGACAAGACAAGACACACCAATTGTACGTGTTTCAGCATCGACAACCTTGGTCCAATCAGTGAATCATTTCATCTCTGATCATGGAAGCTGTTCGTTGGAGACTAAAATCGCTCCTCTCATCCCTGACTCGAGTCTCTATTAAGCGAATCACTGAACGGGACAGTGAATAGAACCTCTGAACACCTGGTTAACTCTGTACCTCTCTCTCTCTCAGTCTAACCTTAAAACGAAAAAACCCCCACAAATATCGTAGTGAAACTTTTTTTATTTTATTATTCACGAGCTTTCCTGTTGTAATGGCGAGGGTGAAGGTCTGTCTGTCTGTCTGTCTGTCTGTCTGTCTGCCTGTCTGTCTGAGTGTCTTTCATACAAACAAGGAGTCGTCGTCCAGGCTTCAATATGTGAATGTTTTATTTCCTAGTATTTAGTCGCTCTGGATTTCTGTTTAACGTTAGAACGAGTTTGGTGGAAAGAGAGAGAGAGAGAGAGAGAGAGAGAGAGAATTCGACAGTTAGACATCAAGTGTGTGTGTGTGTGTGTGTGTGTGTGTGTGTGTGTGTGTGTGTGTGTGTGTGTGTGTGTGTCTGTGTGTGTGTGTGTGAGTGTGTGTGTGTGTAAGTATTGTATATGTATATTTTCACATATAAATCATTGTAAATAATAATAATTACGATAATAATAATTAATAATAACAACAACACTAATATCCAGATCTGTTTATAAACGGTATCCACTATCTGTTTATATACATATATCTGTTAACGGGTAAAAACTAATAAGAAATAAAATCTAGTTTAATATGTAGTGAGAAATGAAGGAGTGTGAGCAGTTGGACTTCACTTCTGGGAATGACTGATGTTCTGAAATATGCCAATAAAACTCTCTTTTGGCATCAACGCTCTGAGACCTCTGGGAAACACATAGAAGTTATATTGAATTTAGTACATCTCTGACGAGTGGCGAGTGGTGGGTGGCGAGTGGTGGGTGGTGGGTGGCGAGTGGTGGGTGGCGAGTGGCGATGGGTGGCGAGTGGTGGATGGTGGGTGGCGAAGTGGTGGGTGGCGAGTGGTGGGTGGTGGGTGGCGAGTGGTGGGTGGCGAGTGGCGATGGGTGGCGAGTGACGGGGAGAGGACAGAGTGACGGGGAAGGAAAAGAAAGACGAGTAGAGAGAGAGATACAGATAACAAGTGGCTTTAACTCTGATGGTCCGTAAGCCATTGGCGAAAACTGAACGACATTATTTACACTAATTTACAAATTTCTCGCCTCACGGTAGTTCCTCTGTGATTTACTATTTACATTATTTGCAACAATTTACAAATCTCTCGTTGTGTTTATCTGTTGTACCAATGACAGCGGAAAAAAAGGGGGAAATTTTTTACATACATCAGATAAGGAAAATCGACCCTAAAACGATAATTGACAGACTTCAACAGCGAAACATAATGACAAATTTCCCTCTTACTAAAAAACAGGAAAATCAAATTAAAAAAAATCTAAATAAAAGACTTGAGCGAAAGTTAATGGGAAAAATTATTTGTCCTAAAATAAGAAAAAAAAATGACCTTACAACAAGCAATTAAATGGAAAATAACGAGCCTTTTAATAACAAACTTCAAGGTATATATTTTTAAAACACCATATATTAGGGGGGGGGAGGGGGTAGTTAAGACCTTTAATGACCTGATTCGTAATTACAGTGAGGATGGTGTACACTAACTGATCATGACAACATAATTGGCTATTAATTCGTATATATGTATAATTACGTTGGTTTAACCCTTATGTGTTTACTTTTTGCTGTTCTCTCTCTCTCTCTCTCTCTCTATCTCTCTCTCTCTCTCTCTCTCTCTCTCTCTCTCTCTCTCTCTCTCTCTCTCTCTCTCTCTCTCTCTCTCTCTCTCTCTCTGTGTTGTTGGTTAGCAGGTTCTTCTCCCTCAACTCCCGTGGCGGTGGTTTAGTGTTTACACATGTGATACCCAAGACGGTTTGTAAACTCCCTCCTAATTGGTTTAGACAGGAGATATATGTCCCGGAAGCAGCCATTAGTCCGTCAATCCCAACCTCATTACTAGCGATTTGTTCCAATAGAATCACACGTCACGGATCTCCACCAATCAGTTTCGAATCCAATGCAAGTGTTTAGTGATTGGTTGAAACAGAATCACACGTCATTGAGGTCAGCCAATCAGTTATCTAACCCGATGCACGTGTTAGGTGATTGGTTCAGACAAAATCATACGTCACGGAGATCAGCCAATCAGTTGACCAATCCGGTGCTAGCTTCTAAAGAGAACCAAAGGAAGATAGATGATACAACAGGTATATTATAATTTACCTGTGAATCCGTAATTAAATCCACTTTCGTCGCGTTAATTAAAAAAATCCTGTTCAGTATTGGAACTTGACTGTGTGATGCCGAAGTAATTGTTGACCTTTAAATGATTGTAATTGATTTTGTTGTTTAATTTGATATAAAAGTTCGTTCTCCCTGTGAATGATGTGTTGGTTGCCTTGATAAGTGGATCATCATCATCATCATCATCATCATCATCATCATCATCATCATCATCATCATCATCTTCCCCCTTTCTTCCTATACCCTGACCTCTCTCATTCTCTCTTCTACCTATATTCTTCGTTCCTCTCCTTCCAATTTAACCTCCCTCCTCGTTATCCCATTTTCCTGCTGTGCTTTCCCTTCTGTATTGTTGTTTTGGCCACCCTTATCCTCTGTGTATGTATGTATGTATGTATGTATGTATGTATGTATGTATATTTGTGTACATAGGTTTGTGTGTATATATCTATCGATTCTGACGGCTTAACCACACACAATATTCCAAGAGATATTCCTGTATATTGGGGAGGGATGCACAATAAACTAGGAGGAAGTGGGAATATCTAGCCCAAGAGGTTTTATCGTGTATAGCTGCACCACAACACAGGCTGGTGCGTAATGCGTAGCTTCTTTTGTTTTTATTCCTGTGATTTAAGAGCTGTTTTTGTTGCGTTTATTTGTTGGTATTTTGCTGTCTTTGTTTTGTTGTTGTTGTTGTTTTTGTTGTTCTGTGTGTGTGTGTGTGTGTGTGTGTGTGTTTATTTTGCACTCTTGTTTCTGTTTGTTTATCTCTCTCTCTCTCTCTCTCTCTCTCTCTCTCTCTCTCTCTCATTGTTTCTTTGTCTCTTTCTTTCCTGTTTTCTCTCTTTCTTTATTTTCCTCTCTCTCTCTTTCTCTCTCTCTCTCCCCTCCCCTTACCCTCTGTCTCCTTTACCTCTTCAATATTTCCTCTTCTCCCCTCTATTACTCCTTTCCCTTCCTGTTCCGCCTTTCATTCCTCTCCTCTTCGCTCCCGTTCTTCTCTCTACAATTCCTTTATGTCTCTTTTCATTACCATCTCTCTCTCTCTCTCTCTCTCTCTCTCTCTCTCTCTCTCTCTCTCTCTCTCTCTCTCTCTCTCTCTCTCTCTCTCAGCAATTCCCCGGATGAAAATAGGAAATAGCTTAGTAATAGGGTAAGAGAATGGAGGAATAAAGAATGAGGATAAACAGTGGATAGTACAGAATGGAAGATGAAAAATAGACGTGACAAACACTGGTAGCGGGAGATGGAGAGATAGGGAGGACTAAGAGAAGAGAGAGAGAAAGAAGAAGAGAGAGAGAGAGAGAGAGAGAGAATATGACGAAGAATAAGAAACGAAGTCAAGAAAAAAGAAATAGAAAAGAATGAAAGAAAAGAGAGAGACTAGAGGATAAAGAAGAGGAAGAGGTGAGAAGCGAGAGGGAGAGGTGAGAGGGAGAGGGGAGAGGTGAGAGGGGTCAGCAGTCATGGTGAGAGAACATGGTGACCAAAAAGACTCAAAATAACAACGTAGATTTTTTTTTCCTTTTTTATCTTATTTTTATCGTTGATTCTGTCTGTTTGTCTTCTCTGTTTTTTTCCATCCTGTGTGTGTGTGTGTGTGTGTGTGTGTGTGTGTGTGTGTGTGTGTGTGTGTGTGTGTGTGTGTGTGTGTGTGTGTGTGTGTGTGTCTGTCTGTCTCTCTATCTCTCTCTATCTCTCTCTCCTTACCTCAGTTATCTGTATATCAAGTTTATGATTCTCTCTGCCTTCGGTTCTCCTCCCCAGTTCTCTCTTCCCTAGTTCTCCTTACCTCCTTTGGCTTCCCTCTACTCCCCAGTTCTCCTCTCCCTTCTCCTCCCTCAATTCTCCCCCGGTAACCCCCCACCCCTCCCGCCCCTCCCGGTTCTCCCAGTATAACAGACAGACAGACAGACAGACTCACGCCATCATCCCTACACAAGGTCGTACACAGCTGATGGCGGGGAGACAATGGAGGGTAATTTAGTACACATTCCTTTCCGATTAGTCTACGTCACCTTGCTAATTATCACAGCCTTGTTAACCTGGGGGATTACTCCACCTGTGGGAAATTAGTCAACTTGTGGTAAATTAGTCGACCTGTGGGAAATTAGTCGACCTGTGGGAAATTAGTCGACTTGTGGGAAATTAGTCGACCTGTGGGAAATTACTCGTCCTGTGGTAAATTACTCGTCCTGTGGTAAATTACTCGACCTGTGGGAAATTAGTCGAACCTGTGGGGTTACTCGACCGGGGGCTTAAACCACCTATGACTTACCTGTCTTAGGAAATGACTCGACCTCTAGAGATAAAAGAGAACACCAGTGAGAGATAGAGAGATACAGAGAGAGAAGCAACGCCGATGGGAGATAGAGAGATAAAGAGACACCAGTGAGAGACAGAGAGATAAGAGACAGCACCGGTGAGAGATAGAGAGATAAAGAGACACCGGTGAGAGATAGAGGACTACATGGGAGAGATAATGGCATTACCAGCGAAGAGATTCTGCATCAGCAACTTCTTAGGAAAGAGGAGGAGGAAGGAAGAAAGAGAAGGAGGTGGACGAGGGAAGGAAGTGGAGAAGGAGGAAGTGGAGAAGGAGGGAGGTGATGAAGAAGGAGGGAGGAGAAGAGGAGGTGAGGGAAGGAGGAGGAGGAGAGTGAGAGGAGAAGATGAAGGATGTGGCATGGGTAATAGAGGAGAAGGAAAGGAAAGGAAGCAAGGAAGGAAAGAGGAGGTGGAAGTAAGAAGAAGTGGTAAGGGGAGGTGAAGGGAGAGGGAGGGGAGGAGGAGAAGGTAGCCAGTCAATAATATTATATAACAGATCCAGGGAAGTGAGGGGGAGGTAGGTCAGGAGAGTAGAGAGGTGTGAGGAGAGGGGAGAGTACTCTCAAAATTGAGGGCAGAAACGTACCCAATTTCCCCTCTCCACTTCCCTCTTTCTATCTCTTGATCCCAACCCCCCCCCCTCCCTGGTATTTCTCCTTTCTCCCTGCCATTACTTTTTTTCCCCCCTAATATTCTCCCTTTTCTCCCTGACATTTTTCCTTAGTCTCCCTTTTTTCCCCTTCCCTGTCCACTCATTATAGTTAAGGGAGATAAAAAAATTCGGGGGAGAAAAAGGGAGGAGACGAAGGGAGAAAAGAAAGAATGAGGGAGATGGAAGGGAGAAGAAAGAACAATATAAAGAGGATGGCAAGAATGAAGTAAAAACAGGGAGGAAGAAGGAAGGGAGAAGGAAGTAGAATAGAAGGAAGTGGAAGAATAATTAAGGAGATGGAAACAGAAGGAGGAATATGGAATTAATAAGATGTCAAAGAAGCGTAAGAAGGGAAATAAGAATAGAGAGGGGAAGTGAGGAACAGTCCGAGGGGAGGAGAGAGAGAGAGAGAGAGAGAGAGAGAGAGTAAAATGAAGGGAAAGATGAAGGAAGGGAGAAAATAGGGAGATAAAGAGGGAAACAATATGAGAAAGAAAGGGAAAAATCTACAAATAGGAGGCAGATAAGGAAAAAACTCCCTAGGAATCACAAATCTGGGGAAAAAAAGATAAATGGTAAGGAAATTAATATTACCTATTTGATGCCTTGAATAGAATCAAGGTCAAATAGGTACACCTTCATAATAGAGCTTTTAATAGAAGGGTTAATATAGTTTGTTTATAGATGGAAAAAAGTAATTAATAGGTAATGTAGAACAGGTATATTGGTCCACAGGTAAGATGAGAAAAAATTACATCTTTATGGTAAAAAAAAGGTAAATTTATTATATTAAATCGTGAAAGTAATCAATAGAGGAAAGGAACGTAATCATGACAACAGTTAGGGTACATATTCGATATTGTACTCTGGTGGTATGGACCAAAGTACTCAAAGAGAAAGAGTACCTGCAATTTCAAATAGAAAAGCATAGAATTTTGTGTGAGTAGAGGGGAGAGGTGTGTGTGTGTGTGTGTGTGTGTGTGTGTGTGTGTGTGTGTGTGTGTGTGTGTGTGTGTAGAGATAAAGAGCCAGTGGACCCTTTATGTGTGAGGTAAAATGCGTTAGAGAACAATATGTATTGAAGGAGAGGTATGCTGAAACCTTTCCTCGTTAGTCAGGCAACAGAGGAAGGGAAAGCTATAAGAGGGATGAGAACTGGTACATTATAACTATTATTTAACTAGTAAAGAATTTGATGTTATTTTGAGATATATAGTTTTACCTCTCTATAACGGACTTCTGTATATAATTCGCTAAATGAGGGTTTTATATCTTATGGGCTCTTGATATAATGGACTTTTTATCTCTATATAGTCCGATAAATAGAGGTTTTATATCTAACGGATCATCTATATAACGAACTTTCCTACCATGGTCTGTTAAATAGAGGTTTCACATTTAACGGACCCTCGATATAATGTACTTTCTTCTCCATACAGTCCATTAAATAGAGGCTTCACATTTAACGGACCCTCGATATAACGTACTTTCTTCTCCATACAGTCCATTAAATAGAGGTTTCACATTTAACGGACCCTCGATATAACGTACTTTCTTCTCCATACAGTCCATTAAATAGAGGTTTCACATTTAACGGATTTTTCTCTCCATGTAATCCGTTAAGTCCGCCAAGACCACCACCAGCAGGAGCATAAGTGGTGGTGGCAGCTGTGGGAGAAGCACTGTGCCTCCCCAGAGACTCCTGTTCTGCCTCCACCACATCGTTCCCAGAATTGGTTCGCCAGATTGGAGGTTCAGAAGTTCATTTCATTCCGTATTACTGCTTCGATTATCCTGATTTTAAGCTTATTTTTGGGACTAGGTGAATGTGTGTATGTGCATGTGTGTGTGTACGTGTATGCATGTGTGTGTACGTGTGTGTGTGTGTACGTGTATGCATGTGTGTGTAACATTGGCCCAGAAGCTGAAAGTTTATACCGTGATAAAGTGGCATTTGAGCTTCCATTAAGAGCAGAACTTGGAAGGTCATGCCGGGGTGGAGGTGGTGGTAGGTGGTGGGTGGTGGTAGGTGGGTGGTGTGGTAGGTGGGTGGTGGGTGGTGTGGTAGGTGGGTGGTGGGTGGTGTGGTAGGTGCTTGGTATAACGAGAAGCAAACTCAGCGGTGATTGTGGTACTCTGGATGTGATGTGAGAGTGCCAGGAACATTATTACTCTGTGTGGCACTGGAGATGGTAACAGTGCCTGAGATATGGTGAAGGGGGAACTATTGGATATGGTAGATGTAGTTAGGTTAGGTTTTGATGTGTTCATTAAGGTCGGAGACTAAGTTTGGTTTCTAAGTGTGCAAGGTTGAGGCACTTGTAATGGCAAGTGGTAAGTGTCAAGTGTCAAGTCTTAAGTGTCATATGTTAAGTGTTAAGAGTTAAGTATTAAGTGTACAGTACTAATTGTCAAGTGTTAAGTGTCAAGTACGAAGTGTCAAGTGCCAAGTGCCCAGGGGCCAGTTCACTTTAGGATGAGCGTTGCATAGCCTTAAAGGAACAGTGAAAGGCGAAAACAGCAATAATAAATTCGTGTGAAATGATTGATGAATAACCTGTAGGAAATGATGACACCTGCGAAAATTGAGGGCAAATTATGGAGGTGTTGATAAGACAGGTGTGGAGGTGTTGATAAGACAGGTGTGGAGGTGTTGATAAGACAGGTGTGGAGATGTTATTAAGACAGGTGTATAGGAGATTTTACAGGTGTGCTTTAGTAGTGAAATGTGGTGGGATGAATACGTAGAGTTTTCGCGCACACACACACACGCACACATTTTTTTTTAATTTCTCGTACATATTTTTTTATTCTGACTAACGAGAGACAAAAATACTTACAAAACTATTGAAATAGTTTTATAACAGACGAGAAATAGTTTTACCTTTATCATCACCTGTAAAAAATAAACTAGTTATATTGTACAAAATATACCTGGAATATAGGTCAATTTAATCACCATTAGTTAATTATATATTTTGGTAGAAGTTGTAAAATTTTAACACACATTGAGCAAGACATTATTTAGCATTTGTTAGTAACGTAAAGTAGCATTGTACGTGTTTTGATTTTCGTTAATTGTGACAGACAGACAGACAGACAGACATTGACATATATAATACCATATCATTAACCGAAGAGGAATTAGTTATGTTGATGTTTATTTCATTTAACAGGTAATTATTTAATGTCATCAGCATGTTGATTAATGATGTCATTAGGTTAATTAATGACGTCAGCAGGTTGATTAATGACGTTAGCAGGTTGATTAATGACGTCAGCAGGTTGATTAATGACGTCAGCAGGTTAATTAATGACGTTAGCAGGTTAATTAATGACGTTAGCAGGTTAATTAATGACGTTAGCAGGTTAATTAATGACGTTAGCAGGTTGATTAATGACGTTAGCAGGTTGATTAATGACGTCAGCAGGTTGATTAATGACGTCAGCAGGTTGATTAATGACGTTAGCAGGTTGATTAATGACGTTAGCAGGTTAATTAATGACGTTAGCAGGTTAATTAATGACGTTAGCAGGTTAATTAATGACGTCAGAAGGTTGATTAATGACGTCAGAAGGTTGAAACAGGTCCAGGATTTACCACCAAAAGAACACGTCCACCTGTTATACAATTATGTAATGAATAACACAGGTTAGTTAGGGGGAGGGGGGAATATTGCGTGAATAACATGTTGAGTTAGGTAATAAATGAAGTAAACTGGGGTATAAATGTTGACGAGTGACAATTGGTGTGGTGATGATTTAATAGTGTTTGTTATTTGTTTGTTTGTTTGTTTGTTTGTTTATTGTTGTTGTTATTATTATTGTTTTGTTTGTGTTAATATTTTTTTTCATTCTTTTTATTATTATTATTATTATTATTATTATTATTATTATTATTATTATTATTATTATTATTATTAACTCCAATAATTTTGAAATAAGTGTTAAGAGAGAGAGAGAGAGAGAGAGAGAGAGAGAGAGAGAGAGAGAGAGAGAGAGAATGTTACTGGACGGGTCAAGTATTTAAGAGTAATGCGATTTGCCGTATTCAGGTCATGAAGGCATTATATATACTATTAATTTTTCTATGTCCACCAATTACTACCTTTCGTGAGGACCTACCACCACACCTTGGTCACGTGATGGGCAGGTGTGGTGATGGGCAGGTGTGGTGATGGACAGATGTGGTGGTGGGTAGGTGTGGTGGTGGGTAGGTGTGGTGGTGGGCAGGTGTGTTGGTGGGCAGGTGGTGGTGGGCAGGTGTGGTGGTGGGCAGGTGTGGTGGTGGGCCAGGTGTGGTGGTGGGCAGGTGGGTGTTGGAGGCAGGTGTGGTGGTGGAGCAGGTGTGGTGGTAGGCAGGTGTGTTGGTGGGCAGATGTGGTGGGTGGGTGGGTGTGGTGGTGGGCAGATGTGGTGGTGGGTGGTGTTGGTGGGCAGGTGTGGTGGTGGAGCGGGTGTGGTGGTGGGCGGGTGTGGTGGTAGGCAGGTGTGGTGTGGGCGGGTGTGGTGGTGAGCAGGTGTGTTGGTGGGCAGGTGTGTGGTGGTGGGCAGGTGTGGTGGGTGGGCAGGTGTGGTGGTGAGCAGGTGTGGTGGTGGCCAGGTGTGGTGTGGGGCAGGTGTGTGGTGGTGGGCAGGTGTGGTGGTGGGCAGGTGTGGTGGTGAGCCAGGTGTGGTGGTGAGCAGGTGTGTTGGTGGGCAGGTGTGTTGGTGGGCAGGCGTGGTGGTGGGCAGGTGTGGTGGTGGGCAGGTGTGGTGGTGGGCAGGTGTGGTGGTGGGCAGGTGTGGTGGTGGGCAGGTGTGGTGGTGGGCAGGTGTGGTGGTGGGCAGGTGTGGTGGTAGGCAGGTGTGGTGGTGGGCAGGTGTGGTGGTAGGCAGGTGTGGTGGTGGGCAGGTGTGGTGGTGGGCAGGTGTGGTGGTAGGCAGGTGTGGTAATGCTGTAGGTAATTCTATTGATGAAATTATGTTATTTGAATTGTGACCCTGAAATAAACTTTTAAAATGAATTACACGCATGAACACAGACATAAAAACACACGTATTTATTGTATATATGATTTTATTATTTTTATTATTATTATTATTGTAGTTTTATTATTATTATTATTATTAATATTATTATTATTATTATTATTATTATTATTATTATTATTATTATTATTATCATTAATCCGTAAGAGCGAGCAGAGAGATTTCAGTATTTTTCAAGTGAATTTAATTAGTCGCCTCATTTAACCGGAGCGCCGCGTTGCTCTTGTTAACTATTCCCTAACATTATTAAGTGTTGCTTTATAGAAAAAATATAAGTGAATATATGTATATAATATTTTCCTCCCTTCCATATATAAGAGTTTTGTTTATCATAAAGGAGAGAATATTAGTTTGATTATATGATGGTGTTACTGTACTACTACTACTACTACTACTACTACTACTACTACTACTACTACTAATAATAATAATAATAATAATAATAATAATAATAATAATAATAATAATAATAATAATACCTACAATAAACTAAGAAAAACGATTAAAAATAACAACGGAAATTATAATGTTTAAAGATAATAACAATAATAATAACAATAATAACAACTACAGTAATAACATCACATCTACATATAAATCCTAAATAATCCTTCTCATACAACTAGAGATTTTAATCCATTACCAACAGCAGCAACGACAACACGTGAGTGACTTTATGTAGAAATATATCCATGATAACTACCCAGGTTAATCCCGGCAAGTGGTGTGTGTGTGTGTGTGTGTGTGTGTGTGTGTGTGTGTGTGTGTGTGTGTGTGTGTGTGTGTGAGAGCCTTTTATTATTTTATTTTCATTGTTACTGATGAATTTATACATTCTAATTTATATATATACATACATTATGATGTATATAGGAATGTATACATGGTATTTATTCTTGTTGTGTTGATGTGTTTGTAAATGTGAGAATCAATTATTTTTTCTTCCTTGTATGAGTCAATGGGATAGATTTCAAACTTTAATTTATTTTGTGTTTCGTTTGTTTGTTTCGTTTGTTTGTTTGTTTGTTTGTTTGTCTCTGTCTCTCTGTATTTGCTTGTGTATTTCAGTCTGTTTGTCTGTCTGTCTTTCTCTCCATAACACATACACGTAGCATACAGGTAACACATACGAAACACACAAGTAATATATACAGAAATATACGTAACACTCAGGTAACACACACAGGTAACACACACAGGTAACACACACAGGTAACACACACACACAGGTAACACACTCAGGTAACACACTCAGGTAACACACACAGGTAACACACACAGGTAACACACACACAGGTAACACAAGGTATTGTTTGAATGGAAGTCTCGACGTTAGCAGACCTAAAAGAACATATATATTATTAGTAAGTCATACACGTAAATACTCA
>NW_024746334.1:100000-125000 GCF_018991925.1 Homarus americanus | reverse complement strand
TGGAGGATGTTAGAGCATATTGGAGTATGTTAGAGTATGTTAGAGTATGTTGGAGTATGTTGGAGTATGTTAGAGTATGTTGGAGTATGTTAGAGTATGTTAGAGTATGTTGGACTATGTTAGAGTATGTTAGAGTATGTTAAGAGAATGTTAGAGTATGGTAGAGTATGTTGAAGTATGTTGGAGTATGTTGGACTATGTTAGAGTATGTTTGTGTTTCTTCCGTGTACATAACATGTTCAAGGTCAGGTGAGATCAGTTTTGTTTTACGGTTAGGTTAGGTTGTTTGAATATAGATTAAGTTAGGTTAGGTGGGGTGGGGTGGGGTGAGGGGTGGGGTGGGGGTGCAATGGGGTGGGGGGGAGGAGCTCTTGCCAGATAAAGTGGCATACTTGCCCCTCGTAGTCTGGAAGCCATTGTATTCAATTCGTCCAACCTGAAAAAAAGTTTCCACAGTAATTTTCTTGTCCAATATTTGTCAGTTACGTATCTGTCATCCTCTGGGAGTTTGGCAGAAAATTGGTGAAATTTGGGCTAAAAAAATAGAGGTTGGTGGCTAGGCAGCTTACCCCGTTCTTCAGACCTGCCTGATGAGTTTCGGTGATTTAATCCTAAGTGTTGAGGGGATGTGTTAAGAACCACCCTCCCCCCTCCCCCCCACATCATCATCATCGTCTCAGGTAACAAATAACTTCATGAAAATATTTTCAAAGCTTCAAATACGTCGACAGAGGGAAAGAATTTTTGTGGCAGTGAACCCTCTAGGAAAAATTGGTGGGCCAAGCAGACCGTCAAGGAAGGAGAAAGGAAATGGTGAAGGTGGAAGGAGAGAGACAGCTGGAAGAGGTGAGGGGGGACACAATGAAATTGACTTGGTGAGAGAGAGAGAGAGAGAGAGAGAGACTACAGTTAAGTACATATAGCCTCCATTAATAACCTTTATATATATATATGGATAATCATACATACATACATACATACATACATACATACATACCATACAACTTTAGTCTCTCAGCCAAGGAACCAACCCTCACAACAGTAACAAAAGAAAGGAGGCAATACACGCGGTTGGTCACTACCTGCACGGCTTGCTAATCCCTTGGCGATTACAGTAAAGGATTAGGGATTTATTGCAGTAAAAGGGGGAAGCATCTCTCTCTCTCTCTCTCTCTCTCTCTCTCTCTCGACCCTCTGTCTCTCTAACTAAGGGAGGTATTTCATAAGTGGGATTTGCTAGCTCTCTCAACTAGGGTAAAAGAAATATATTCTTTTGTGCCGAGTGTAAATGAATGAGAGTTTGGGAGGTGTGTGTTGTGCTGAAGTGTGTCTGTTGGCCCTATCCTACCCTACCCTACCCTAAAGTCACCCACCTGCTGACCCACCCACCTGCTGACCCACCCCACCCACCTGCTGACCCACCCCACCGAGTAAGTGTTTTTTGTGTTGATGTTGAGAAGGCTTTTGGCTGGAACCTTGTTGACATGTAGAAGGGACACTCGTGTTTTTCTTTTGTGTCGTGTTTGTGTTTTGGGGGAGGTGTGTGTGTGTGTGTGTGTGTGTGTGTGTGTGTGTGTGTGTGTGTGTGTGTGTGTGTGTGTGTGTGTTTGTGTTTGTGTTTGTGTATGTTTATGTGTGTACATTATATTTATCTATTAAACAACTGTTAATTAGAGTTAATTTCGCATTGGAAGAAAACGAAATAAAAATCACAAAAAATAAGACTGACAGACATAAACACCTGTCGTTTAATTACACACCTGTTACTATAAACCACACCTAAATTACCTGTTGTACATATATATATACTAAATGTTGTCCTGTCCTGGTTAAAATTGAATTCTAATTTGTCGATTTTTTGGGGGAGTTGATTAAAATTCCTTCGTGTGTCTCAGGAATATTATTTAGAGCTGAATTGGGTCATCTAATGCCTCGCTAGCCCTGGACAGACATACATACAGACAGACAGGTTTTTATGAAGCGTAAAGTGGCTAAAACTGTGAACACAATAAAACGATTTGGATATAGTGCATTTTGGTGATTGATAAAAAGGATAGTGAACTTCCCGGTTACCATGAAGTAATTGTAGTGGTGGTAGTGATGATGGTGGTGGTAGTGGGGGTGGTGGTGGTGGTAGTGGGGGTGGTGGTGGTGGTAGTGGGGGTGGTGGTGGTGGTAGTGGGGATGGTGGTGATGGTGATTGGTGATTGGTGGTGGTGGTTGTTAGTAGTGATGGTAGTGATTCAGAAGGGTAAAAGGTAGGTAATACTAGTAGTAATAGTAGTAATTGTAGTAATAGCAATAGCCAGATGACTCAGTGGTAATTATACAAGAACAAAACAAAAACAGTTCCACTGACCCCCCCACACAAACAAACAAAAACAAACAAGAACAAAGAATACTACTACATAATCCCCCCCCCTCCTCTCACAATAACAAGTAAATAAACCATGAACAACAATAACAAACAATGAACCTTAGAAATAATAAATAAAGACTAAAATAGGAATAATAGAGAGAAAGAACGATAATAATGATGAAGACGAGGAACCACCATGAACCCGAAGAGAGCAGGTGATCTGCTACTCAATAAAATTCTAGGTAATATAACTCAGTAGAGGCCGTACTGCAGTGACGGACGGGAGTAGAGATTGAGTTGTAGTTGATGTATAGCCGTAGTTGAAATTAGAACTTCAGGGCCGTAGTTTGGAATGGATTGAAAATATGTAAAGAGACGATGGTGTGGTATGGTGTGGTGTGGTATGGTGTGGTGTGGTATGGTATGGTGTGGTGTGTGGGGTGTTTGAGTGCAGTTTAGTAATGGTTGTAGTTTTATCGCAGTTGAAAGCCGTGAAGGTTGACTGGTGTTAATGGCAGAAGTTGATGAAATGGAGGTATGAGAGAGGTTACAACCTAGGGTGAGGAGGGAGAGAGAAGGAGGAAATAAAATAGAGGGGGGGAAGGATTGATAGGTGGATAGGGAGAGGGAAGGGGGAAGGGGAAGGAAGGAATGGATGGATGAAGGATGGGAAGGAAGTTTCGATAGATGGATGGTGGGAAGGAGGAATGAAATAGGGAGTATCAAATTATGAAGTAGGCTTTGGAGAGAAGGAAGGAAGGATGGAAGGAAGGAAGGAAGGAAGGAAGGAAGGAAGAGAGAGACTATGCAATAAACTATATCAATTAGTCATCAGCAGTCAACACCAAACAGGTTATCAAATGATTTATCGCATAATTATGGATCAGGTGAGGTGTGAGTTGTGTTAATTAACCTGTAATCCTTAGCAATTGATATGATGAGTCACCTGCCGTTAGGATTCAATCAAGCTCCCATGGCCAGGTGTATTGACCTTTTTACACAAGTTGTTTACGTTTTTTTTACGTTTAATGTCACGTAATTTAATGTAATGTAAATGAAAGTGTTGAGTCGATGATGAGGTTTTGTCCAAGGTAGGAAATTATTGTCCGGTGGGGATATTTGTTTTGTCCAGTGCTGTTGGCTAGTATTAGTGCTGGTATGTTGTGGGGATATGCCTCTGTTGCACCTAATTGTTTCCTGTTATGTGTACGCTGCAGTCACACACACACACACACACACACACACACACACACACACACACACACACACACACACACACACACACACACACACACACACAATTAGGCCATAATATATTCTTAGTGCCTCCAAATTACTTAACTTAAGCCTAAAAAAAATAATAAGTGTTAAAAGTCTGAAGGAAAAGTGACGAAAAATTATGGAAATTGTGTAAAAAAAGTCTGATTTAATTCCGGACGAAAGATATTTAAAAATGTTGGGAAATCCTTACAAAGTCTAAGTTAAAAGTGTGAACGAAAGATAAAGAAGAAAACACGATAATAAATGGGAAAAAAACTCAGGACAATCTTATGTAATTTCTTCCTGTAGTTGGTGGTGGTGGTGGTGGTAGTAGTGGTGGTGGTGGTGATGGCGGTAGTAGTAGTGGTCGTGGTGATGGTGGTAGTGATGGTGGTGGTGGTAGTGATGGTGGTGATGATGGTGGTGGTAGTGATGGTGATGGGTAGTGGTGGGGAATTGGTATTAGTGGTGGTGGTAGTGATGGTGATGGTGGTAGTGGTGGTAGTGATGGTGATGATGGTGGTGGGGGTGTTGAGCCAATTGGTGTTGGTGATGGTGGTAGTGATGGTGGTGATGGGTAGTGGAGAAGTTGGTAATAGTGGTGATGGTTGTGGTAGTATTAGTAAATTGGTGGTGATGGTGGTAGTGATGGTGATGATGGGTAGTGTAGGTGGTGGTAGTAGTGGTGATGGTGGTAGTGGTGATAATGGCCGTCATAACCTCAGATAAGCGGTCCACCACCAATCTGCTAAAACCTTCTGCTGTAGATTAAATCACTGACCTCCTAGTGCCACGCCCACGACACAACCACGCCCACGCTAACCAACCTGCCTCTCTCTCTCTCTCTCTCTCTCTCTCTCTCTCTCTCTCTCTCTCTCTCTCTCTCTCTCTCTCTCTCTCTCTCTCTCTCTCTCTCTCCTCACCCTCTCCTCTCCCCTCACCTCTCCCCTCCTCTCTCTCTCTCTCTCTCTCCCCCCGTCTCTCTCTCTCTCTCTCTCTCTCTCTCTCTCTCTCTCTCTCCTCTCTCTCTCTCTCTCTCTCTCTCTCTCTCTCTCTCTCTCTCTCTGCCGCTTAACACATTTTGCAATTCTACACCACAGGTTGAAAGATGAAGTTTATGCAAATGCCAACTTTCCTTTGCAACTTACTCGTGCGGGATGAGACTCAAGTGAAGATAAAAGCGTAAATGGGTCTGCTTCCTCCTCTGCAGGGCGCCGGGGGATGAACTTACGCAAAGGAAGTTAGAATCAATGCCCACCTTACGCAAAAGATGTTGGACTCAGTGTCTACCTGTGGATTTATCGTCTACCTGTGGATTTATCGTCTACCTGTGGATTTAACGTCTACCTGTGGATTTATCGTCTACCTGTGGATTTATCGTCTACCTGTGGATTTATCGTCTACCTGTGGATTTATCGTCTACCTGTGGATTTAACGTCTACCTGTGGATTTATCGTCTACCTGTGGATTTATCGTCTACCTGTGGATTTAACGTCTACCTGTGGATTTATCGTCTACCTGCGGATTTATCGTCTACCTGTGGTTATCGTCTGCAATAGTTTAATGTCTGCCTGTGTATTTATCGTCTATTGGTTGTGTCTACCTGTGGTTTATCGTCTACCTGTGGTTTAATGTCTACCTGTGGTTTATCGTCTACCTGTGGATTTATCATCGTCTACCTGTTAGTTTAATGTCTGCCTGTGTGGATTTAATGTCTACCTGTGGATTTATCGTCTACCTGTGGTTAATGTCTGCTATTAGTTTATCGTCTACCTGTGGTTATCGTCTACCTGTGGTTTAATGTCTACCTGTGGTTATCGTCCTGTGGATTTATCGTCTACCTGTGGATTTATCGTCTACCTGTGGATTTATCGTCTACCTGTGGATTTGTCGTCTACCTGTGGATTTATCGTCTACCTGTGGATTTAATGTCTACCTGTGGATTTATCGTCCACCTTTGGATTAACTTTTACCTGTGGATTTATCGTCTACCTGTGGATTTAACGTCTACCTGTGGATTTAGCGTCTACCTGTGGATTTAACGTCTACCTGTCGATTTATCGTTTACCTGTGGATTTATCGTCTACCTGTGGATTTATCGTGACAATTTGCTTTCCTTTTATCATCGACTACAGTATATGAAGTGAAAGAAGGAGGAATTGAGAAAGAAGAGACATAGGTGAGAGGTGTGTGTGTGTGACTTTTGAGATTAAGGGAGGGAGTGTGTGGCGATTGAGATACACACACACACACACACACACACACACACACACACTGGAAATAAATGCTCAGAGCTGGAATTAGATGTCCCATTACAAATTTCCTCTCCTCCAGAATTAAACCAAAACCTTTCAATGTTCCCATAGTTACCGGAGGCTGGAGAATTTACTACACAAGTTGAATAGTTAACGTAGTGTTGTAATGCCTGGCTGTGTGTCGCAACTCAAATGGGGTAGGGGGGGGGGTTTGTGTTGCAATTTGTGATGAGCCAAGAGGGTGTTGTTATTATTGTTATTGATGGTATTATTATTATTATTATTATTATTATTATTTTTATTATTATTATTATTATTATTATTATTATTATTATTATTATTTCGCTGTCACTCTACTTTCATTATTGCCTCCAAGTCTCTCTCTCTCTCTCTCTCTCTCTCTCTCTCTCTCTCTCTCTCTCTCAATAGGTGATCCCTTCCTATCGTCTTCTTCTAATAGGTAAGCCGTGATGACCGCCTCCAGTCACCCAGGTGTTGACATGATTACAGGTTAACCCGGATGCTCAGACGTTCGTAAGGTAAAGTGATATTTTAGCCTTGAAGACTTAGCGATCCTTTTATCTGATTTAACCTAACCTAACCTGACCCTGACCTGACCTGACCCTGACCTGATCTGACCTAACATATCACTACTACAGTTACATTGAATAGATTTCGTGGGAACTAAAGATCAATTTGTTGTTACCATTTCGGAAGACCAAAAAAAATTCAATGTACAGTTTTTAAAATCGAGACTCAGGTAAAGTAATCAATTTCACGTTGGGAAAATGAGGTCTTGAAGCGGCAGACAGGTCATCATTAATTCCGGGTTGGAGAGGCCCTTCTTGATTGGTTGAAGGGCGTCTCAACTAGGCCTATCAGCGAGCTAGGTTCTTGACAGAAGACACTCACTCTCCTCCAATCACTGAAGGATCCGATATAAGACACTACCTTTGATTGGTCGTTGACAGGCTTGACTTTAAGAAGGGTTTTTGTTCATTAAGAGATGATTGGCTCAGTCCGTCCGTGAGGTAAAGAGCTTGAAACCCTCTTGATGATTGGTCGACGAGGTCATATTTCTTCTCCTCTCGTGAGTCGCTTTCGTCTATTGCTGGAAATTCAGAAGAACCAATCACCAATTGCCGTGAAGATAATGAAACGAACACGATGATTGGCTCAAGTTCCCAGTCGATGGATCCAAGTTTGTTTATAGTTAGTTGGACTCCGCCCCTAAAAACTGATCTCTCTCTCTCTCTCTCTCTCTCTCTCTCTCTCTCTCTATCTCTCTGCTCAGCTAGATGGATCCGTTTAATTAAGTCAAATTAATAAAATTTTGGAGGCGTGAAATGGTAAGTACAAGGACAGTGACACCATAAAGGGAGAGAGGGAGAGAAAGAGAGGGATGAAGAAAGGGAAAAGGAACGAGAGAGAGAGAGAGAGATGGAAGGGAAGACATAGACGGAGAGAAAGGGGAAGAGTGCGAAGAAGAGAAAGTGAGAAGAGATAAAGAAAGAGAGAGAGAGAGAGAGAGATAAATGTAAATAAGTAAAGGAGGAAATAGATAATACAACATAAAGACTCAATATTTTTAGTCAACAACAACAACAATAACAACAACAACAACAACAACAATAACAAATAAATAAACGCAAAAACAAAACCAAAACAAACGTAGGTAACATAACTCTTAACGGCGCCAATTACTGACCAATAGAATGTCATAGTGATTTAATGAAAGAACTTTATCAGAATATATATACACCATAAAGATTAAGCATCGTCATTTATTTTTAGTTTGACAGTTAATGGAAAAAGTTACGTAGACAATTATTTAGATATGTATACGACTATACATACACATATATGTATATAAGTATTACCAGAAGTATTAAAAATGTATCCATAAGATACTCAAGATATTAAACCAAGAATATTATCGCCGTTTTAAGTGAGATATGAATGATTTAGCTCAATATTGAATGAGAACTGGACGAGTATTATGTGAGGTTAAGTTATCAGAGGGGAAAAGGTCATAGTGAGGTCACAGTGACGTCATAGTGAGGTTATAATGGTAACTGTATGAGGTCATAGTGATGTCATTGATGAGGTCATAAGGTCACGGTAGTGGGCCAGCAGACTACCTCATTAGGGAAATCAGGTAGCAGGTGTGAGGGGCCTTGTAGGAGGGAGGGAAAGAAAGAGACAGAGAGAGAGAGAGTATAGGAGAAAGGAGGAAGAGAGAGAGAGAGAGATGTATACAGAGAGGTTGTTTAAGGAACAAACACACACACACACACACACACACACACACACACACAGGGACTCCTCAGTTCAACCTTTGATGATGGATGATAACAATAGCGGCGGCTTAACAACCAACTAATTAGCCACCGTGTAATTAGAAGATGTTTACCTGAGGAGGGGGCAGTGTATCACGTACCACCACTCTACACCTGACTCGATTAACCAGCAGGTATCGGGACGAGTTGATTATCGAGAGTTTGTTATGGCCTCAATTGACCAACAGGTAAACTGGGGCTTCATTAACCTTACCTATAACGAAGGTAAACACAGGTACAGTAATTATTATCATTTCTAATTACAGGTAAAATCAGGTAAGTAAAATAATCATCTATAATCAGTTAAGGTTAAAAAGGGTTTAAATGCCACGTTTATCTTTTGCTACTGTATAAGATCACCTAATATACCTGTGCATTAATTAACCTGGATATCTAATTAGTACAGGTGATTCCTTTAGGTAAAAATTCTCATTATGTATTAGTAATTAAGTACTAATTTCCACCAGGTAATACCATTGTTATGTAGTAGTTAAATGAGCCTTGGTGGTAGTAATTCACCTGTCTCACCTATAGACGGGTCAGCTAAAGACTAATGGACTAATTACTGGAGATAATTGTACCTTCCCCTGGCTTCTGTATAATAAGACTCACCAGGTATTAGTATCATTCTTGTACACGATTAGACCAGGGTATTAATTAGTCTCTGGCAGCGATACACAACTCAATTAAGTATGGAGTAATTAGTAAGTTAATGAGGATGGCTTCACCTGGCCTCCACGAACGCTGAGGATGGATTAAGTATCATCTTATCCTGACGTTATCCTCACATTATCCTCACACTATCCTGACATTATCCTTACATTATCCTCACACTATCCTGACATTATCCTCATTATCTTCACACTATCTTCATATTATCCTCACATTATCCTCACATTATCCTCACACTATCCTGACATTATCCTCATTATCCTCACACTATCTTCATATTATCCTCACATTATCCTCACATTATCCTCACACTATCCTGACATTATCCTCATTATCCTCACACTGTCTTCATATTATCCTCACATTATCCTCACACTATCTTCATATTATCCTCACATTATCCTCACATTATCCTCACACTATCTTCATATTATCCTCACATTATCCTCACACTATCCTGACATTATCCTCATTATCCTCACACTATCTTCATATTATCCTGACATTATCCTTACATTATCCTCACACTATCCTGACATTATCCTCATTATCCTCACACTATCTTCATATTATCCTCACATTATCCTCACATTATCCTCACACTATCCTTACATTATCCTCACACTATTACAGCAGGATAATTAATCTGTCTGAGCCATGCAGGGTTCACTTAGCCTTGGTGATAATTACGAAGTCAATGATGGTGACTTCATCTGCCCGGACATCTTAATATACTTCACTGTTGACAAAATCTGAGGGATAAATCTGTCTCGATTATATTGAATTAAATTTACTATAAGAATACAAAACAAATAATGAGAATGAGACCAATTATTACTTCCCTCTTCTTCCTCCTCCTCCTCTTCCTCCTCCTCTTTCTCTCTGACCTCTTCCTCCTCTTCTTCTTCCTCTTCCTCCCTCTTCATCTTCTTCCTCTTCCTACTCCCTCCTCTTCCTACTCCCTCCCCTTCTTCCTCTCCTTCCTCTTTCTCCTCTCTGTACCTCCAACACTTCTCCTTCCTGCATTCCCTTCTTCCTCTTCCTTCCTTCTTCCTCCCTTCTTCCTCTTCCTCCTTCTTCCTCCTTCCCTCTCTTCCTCCTTCCCTCTCACAACTCTCCCTTCCTGTGCTCTGATTAGGTGATTCCAACCCTCAACTTTTCCCGTTGATTGGCCATTTGGTGGAACAGATGGCCCTGATTGGTCCGCTGGTGACCTTATGTGTTGTTGTCTTTGTCTAATTGCCTAGTTGGGTAATTTGGGGTGTTGATGAAGGAGGAAGATGATGATGGTGGTGGTGGTGGTTAGATGTTTATAAATATATTTCCTTCATAATCTTATTCATTGAAAAGTAAAGATCTGAGGTGATGCTCTCTCTCTCTCTCTCTCTCTCTCTCTCTCTCTCTCTCTCTCTCCTCTCTCTCTCTTATTTTCCCTCTTCTTGATATGATTTTTTTTCATTTTCTTTCTATCTATCTTCCTTCTCTTCCTCTTCCTTCTCCTTCTCTTCCTTCTCCTCCTCCTCTTCCTTCTCCTTCTCTTCCTTCTCCTCCTCCTCTTCCTCTTCCTCCTCCTCCTCTTCCTCCTCCTCCTCTTCCTCCTCCTCCTCCTAAACCACCCAATTCACCCATCACTTGAACAGTCGAGCTTCAGCTGATGTGTTTGCGACTGTTTGTTTACATATGGCTTGACGGCTGTTGTCACCAGCACCTGTTCCAGCCTCGGTTATTCTACCATGCGGCTCTCTCTCTCTCTCTCTCTCTCTCTCTCTCTCTCTCTCTCTCTCTCTCTCTCTCTCTCTCTCTCTCTCTCTCTCTCCACCTTGTCACGTCCATTCTCTCCCTCTTACTCCCAACGTCAGCACTTTCCTCCTTCCTTTCCCTCTCCAGTAGTAACTAAGGAGGGAGGGTTGGTGAGAGTGGAAGGAAGGAAGGGTAATGGGATGTATCTCTCTCTCTCTCTTCCCTCCTTCTCTGTCTCTCTCTCAGCCTCCACCATCCGTTGTCATAACATTACCCCCTCCTCCCTCCCCTTCCTCCCTCTCCCCCTTCCCTTCCTCATTCCTTCCCCCCACTTCCCTCCCCTCACAGCCTCCCTTTCTTCCCTCTTCCCTCCTCCTCCCCTTCCCTCCTTTCCCTCCTCCCTCTCCCTCCTTCTTCCTCCTCCCTCCCCCTTCCCTCCCCTTCCCTTTCCCCCCCCCTTCCCCCCCTCCCTCCTTACAGCCAGACAGGTCGCTGTAGAGGCGACCACGTAGAGAGTCACTCGTAAGGACTTTCCTGTTAGAGTTAGAAGTTTTTTCCTTTCCTGAAGGATGATTTCCAGTGGTTGGTGGCTGGTGTGTTAGTGTCAGGGGAGCCACCAGGGGCTTATCAGTGTCAGGGGGGAGCCACCAGGGGCTTATCGGTCGGGAGCCACCAGGGAGCTTATCAGTGTCAGGGGGGGCCCAGGGGCTTATCAGTGTCAGGGGGGCCACCAGGGGCTTATCAGTGTCGGGGGAGCCACCAGGGGCTTATCAGTGTCAGGGAGGCCACCAGGCTATCAGTGTCAGGGGGCCACCAGGGGCTTATCAGTGTCAGGGGGGCCACCGGGGTCATCAGTGTCAGTGGGGCCACCAGGGGCTTATCAGTGTCAGAGGCCACCAGGGGGATATCAGTGTCGGGGGGCCACCAGGGGCTATCAGTGTCAGTGGGGCCACCAGGGGCTTATCAGTGAGTAGATAAGAACGGTTTTTATCCTTGATTATTGTGTTGAAAGGAACTGTGTTTTTGTTGTGTGTTGGGGAGGAAGGGTGGTGGTGTTGGAGAGGGAGGAAGGAGGTGTGGAGAGAGAGGGAGGGTAGTGGTGTTGAGAGGGAGGGTGGTGTTGGAGAGGGAGGGGAGGTGGGTGGTGTTGGAGAGGAGGGAGGGAGGGAGGGGTGGTGTGTTGGAGAGAGAGGGAGGGGAGGTGGTGTGGAGAGAGGGGGGAGGAGGGTGGTGTTGGAGAGGAGGAGGGTGGTGGTGTTGGAGAGAGGGAGGGAGGTGGATGGTGTTGGAGAGGGAGGAGGAGTGGGTAGTGTTGGAGAGGGGTGGGTGGGTGGTGTTGGAGAGGGAGGGAGGTGGGTGGTGTAGAGAGGGAGGGTGGGTGGGTGGTGGAGAGGGAGGGAGGGAGAGGGAGGAGGGTGTGTTGGGGGAGGTGTATTAGGGGAGGGTGGGTGTGTCAGGAGAGGTGTGTTAGTGGTGGGTTGTTTACTCGTTGTTTACCCTCTGTTTACTCTTTGTTTTCTCTTGTTTACATTTTGTTTACTCTTTAATTTGTTTACTTTTGTTTAATTTTGTCTACTCTTGTTTACCCTTTGTTTACTCATTGTTTACTCTTTGTTTACCCTCTATTTCCTCCTTGTTTACTTCTATTTATTCTCTGTATCGTGAGTAAACATCCTTTAAATATAAGGCCTCCCTTATCCCTAATCCTCCCTCTCCTCTCCCTTACACCCTGAGGAAGATATATCCAGATTTATCACCAACGCTTCCCTCTCAGATTTAACCCGATTTCGTAGATTCTTCTCATCGGATTACACAGATTTTTTTTGGACTATTTCTTATCTATGGATATATACAGAGAAATAGAGGTGTATATTTATTACTAACTCCTCTCACTCTCTCAGATTTTGTCCGATTTCACCAGATTTAATCGGATTACGTGTGGCTTTTTGTCAGATTTTACAATTCTCCTGTAGGATCGGTTAGTTTTATCCCCATAAGGGCTATTGGCAATACTATACAGAGATGTGATTGAGGATTTGTATGTTTTAGTATGAATACGTATTTTTAATGGAGAAATAAGGTGTATGTATGTATGTATGTATGTATGTATGTATGTATGTATGTATGTATGTATGTATGTATGTATGTATGTATGTATGTATGTATGTATGTATGTATGTGTTAAAAAATAAGAGTTATTGCCCATTATGGAATTTATGCAACCTGTGGGCAATAGAGGTTTAATGGTAAATAAACTGAACCAACATAGGTCTAATTTTTGTATTTTTTTTAGGCCGGGAAATAAGGAGGATATGAGTTATTTTTATTGAGGTTGCTTAGGTTAGGTTAGGCTAGGTTGGGATTGGAGTTAGGTTAGGTTGGGCTGGAGTTAGGTTGGGTTGGGTTAGGTTAGGTTAGGCTAGGCTAGTGGATTGGGTTAGATTAGGTTAGGTTGGGTTAGGTTGGGTTAGGTTAGGTTAGGTTAGGCTCAGGCTAGGTTGGGTTGGGTTAGGTTAGGCTAGGTAGGCTGAGTTAGGCCAGGTTGAGCTGGGTTGGGTTGGGTTGGGAATGATTTCGCCCTGCAAAACCTTCCTGCTGTAGTGCAGTCTTTTCAATTAATCTCTCCCTTATTCTCCTTTGTTCTCCTCCTGGATCACTCTCCTTACAGGTGGTGGGAGGTAGGGAGTTAGGGGTAGAAGGAGGGAGGGAGGTAGAGAGGGAGGGTGATGACAAGCTCCCTTTATACTAAGCAGGTAGGGTCGAGATAGGAGGAAGACCTTGTAGGTGATCCTCGTTAGCAGGGAGGGAGGGAAGAGGGAGGAGGTGATGAACGTGAAAGGGAGATAAAAGAGGAGGAGGGAGGCAGCGGGAGGAGGAGGAGGAGGAATTAGAGAGAGAGAGAGAGAGACCACATAAGGAAAGATAATACAGAGAGCTAGAAGAAGAAAAAGTAAATAAGAGAATAAGTGAGAAAATGAAGAATAAACAGAAATATAAAAAAAAAGAAAAAGTAGATGGAGGGAAATAGAATAACGATATAAGAGGAAGAGTATTTAAGTCTGGGAGATGGAAGAGAAAGATAAAGATGGGAGGGGAAGGAAGGGAGAGAATAAAGGGAGAGACAGATATATAGTATAAACCCCCTCTTGACTTACACATAGGAACAAATTTACTCAAGGAGCCATTAAGACTCTGAGGTGCTTCTACACAGCCTCACACTCAACACAGCCTCACACTAACACACAGCCTCACACTAACACAGCCTCACACTCAACACAGCCTCACACTAACACAGCCCACACTAACACAGTCCACACTAACACAGCCTCACACTAACACAGCCTCACACTCAACACAGCCTCACCCTAACAGACCTCACACTAACACAGCCCCACACTAACACAGCCCCCACACTCCAACACAGCCCTCACACACTAACACAGCCCCACACTCCAACACAGCCTCACACTAACACACAGCCTCACACTAACACAGCCTCACCCCTAACACAGCCTCACACTAACACAGCCTCACACTAACACAGCTCACACTAACACAGCCTCACACTAACACAGCCCCACACTCAACACAGCCCCCACACTAACACAGCCTCACACTAACACAGCCCCACACTAACACAGCCCCTCACACTCACACAGCCTCACACTAACACAGCTCACACTCAACACAGCCTCACACTAACACAGCCTCACACACTAACACAGCCTCACACTCAACACACAGCCTCACACTAACACAGCCTCACACTAACACAGCCTCACACTAACACAGCCTCACACTCAACAGCCCCCACACTAACACACAGCCTCACACTAACACAGCCTCACACCAACACAGCCTCACACTAACACAGCCTCACCCTAACACAGCCACACTAACACAGCCTCACACTAACACAGCCTCACACTCAACACAGCCTCACCCTAACACAGCCCCTCACACTAACACAGCCTCACCCCTAACACAGCCCTACACTCAACACACAGCCCCCACACTAACACAGCCTCACACTCAACACAGCCTCACACTAACACAGCCCCACACCAACACACAGCCTCACACCAACACAGCCTCACACTAACACAGCCTCACACTAACACAGCCTCACACTCACACAGCCCTCACACCAACACAGCCTCACACTCCACACAGCCTCACCTCAACACAGCCCCCACCCCAACACAGCCCCCACACTCAACACAGCCCTCACACTCAACACAGCCTCACACCAACACAGCCTCACACTAACACAGCCTCACCCTCCCCACAGCTTTCTAACATAGCAGCCCCACCTAGCACACACATCAGCCCCCCACCCAGCACAGCAGCCCCCACCCAGCACAGCAGCCCCCCCCAGCACAGCAGCCCCCACCCAGCACAGCAGCCCCCACCCAGCACAGCAGCCCCACCCCAGCACACAGCAGCCCCCACCCAGCACAGCAGCCCCACCCAGCACAGCAGCCCCTACCCAGCACACAGCAGCCCCCACCCAGCACAGCAGCCCCCCACCTGAGCACAGCAGCCCCACCCAGCACAGCAGCTCTCACCCAGCACAGCAGCCCCACCCAGCACAGCAGATCCCTGCCTAGCACATTATGAACACCAACACCAGCTCAGTAATTTAATTAAAGGAGAATTCATTAAGGCGTTGAAATTATTTCGTCGACGACAGTTTTTTTGAGCCGAGTTTGACCTATCAGTGAGGGGGGGGTGAGAGAAGAGGAGAGATGGAGAGAAGTAGTGAGAGTCGGGGAGAGAGGGAGAGGAGAGGTAGGATAGAGGCAGACAGACATGCACAAGCAGGAGAGAGAGAGAGAGAGAGAGAGAGAGAGAGAGAGAGAGAGAGAGAGAGAGAGAGAGAGAGGCAGACAGACAGGCACAAGCAGGGAGAGAGAGAGAGAGAGAGAGAGAGAGAGAGAGAGAGAGAGAGGAGAGAGAGAGGGGAAGTAGCAGACTAACTAGAAAGGAAGATAGGAAGGGAAGAGTAACAAAGAAGAGAAAAATAACCAATAAAGGAAAAGAAAAAATGAGAAAACTACAAATATGAATAAAGGAAGAGAGGGAGGGAGGATAAACAAAGGAATGAGAAAAGACCAACGGAAAGAGGGAAAGGAAAGGGATAAATAAGGTGAAGAAGACGTATACGTAGATAATAATAATACCGATAATAATAATAAATAATAATAACAATAATAATAATAATAATAATAATAATAATAATAATAATATTAATAATAATAATAGAATATAAATTAAGGAGAAAGGTGGAATGATAAAGATGAAACATAAATAAAAAAATAAAATTTGTGAATATAGATTGAGAGAGAGAGAGAGAGAGAGAGAGAGAGAGAGAGAGAGAGAGAGAGAGAGGCATGGGGTGAATGAGGAAGCAGAGAGAGACAAAGGAGAGGAGGAGGAAGAGATGAAGAAGGAAGGAGGAGGAGGAAGAGAAGGAGGTATTTAAAAGAATAAGGAATGATAGCCAATATAGATAAGAATAAAAGGTGGAAATGGAAGGTTAGAAAGAGATAACTATGGAGAAACAAGGCAGGAAGAGGAGGAGGAGAAGGCAAGGAGAAGAGGGGGAGGAGGCAGGAAGAGGAGGAGGAGAAGGCAGGAAGAGGAGGAGGAGAAGGCAGGAAGAGGGGGAGGAGGAGGAAGAAGAATAAGAGGTGGAGGAGAAGACAGAAGATGAAAAAGAAAGAGAAAATATAGAAGAGGCTAGATGGAAACAGCAGACGAAAGGGGGAACTAGAGAGAAGGGGAGAAGAAGAAAAATGATGAACTGCCATAACGTGATAAAGGAGAAGAGATGAAAGGGCGAGATAAAGACACAGTAAGAGAAAGAGAGAAGGGAGATAGGTAGGAGAGAGATGGTAATAAATAGGAAGATGAGGATTATGGAAAAGGAAAAATAAGACAATGGAGAGAAAGAGACGATAAAGAGAAACAGATAATAAAGAAATAAGAAGAGATGAATGTATAAGGAAGAGGAGGAGGAGAATAAACGATGGAATAGAGACGAAGGAGAAAGAAATGAAGGGAAATAAATCAATGGTGAGGAGAATAAGGGAGAGAGGATAAGGGTGGAGAAGGAAGGGAGGAAGAGGGAAAACGGAGAGAAAAGTAAAAGTAAAGGAAATGAAGAAGTGAGAGGGGAAAGGGGGAGTCAGGGAGAGAACAAGGAGGAGAAGGGAGAGCAGTGGAGGGAGAGTAATGCAAGGGAGAAGAGAGGGAGGATAAAGGGAGATAGGAAATCTAAGGAAGGCTTAAGCTTATCTAATTGTCCATTTGGGGTCGAAGAGAGAGAGAGAGAGAGAGAGGAGAGAGGGGGGGGACTATTTACAAGAGAAGCAGCAGATGATGTGTACTGTATAAACATCACTGGTGTAGAGGCAACAGGAAGGGGGGAGGAGGGAGGTGTGAAGGGGAGGAAGGAAGTGTCACATCCCCCTGCCCTTTTCAGCCGCGGTCCTAAAGGAAAAAAAGGAGACTGGGGAAAAATGAGAGGGATGGTAGAGGAGAGATAAGGAGAGAATTAGGGGGAGGGGAAGAAAGAGGAAGAAAGGAGGGAAGAAAAGGAAGGGGGAAAAAAGGAGGAACTTATTTTTCAAAGTTATGTCTGTTTGGGAAAAAATGTAACAGGAATAAAGTATAAAGGAGAGACGAGAGAGAGGAAACAGAGAGAGAGAGAGAGAGAGAGAGAGAGAGAGAGAGAGAGAGAGTGATAGGAAGCGAAGGTAATAGGGAGAGTTTTTCCCCTTTGTTTACTCCTTTTTTCACATGGATGGTTTTGAAGAAGAGAGAGAGGGAAGGAAGGAGGGGGGGGGTAGGGGGAGGGGGAGGGAGGTGAAGGGGTTCTGAGAAGGGAGAGAAGTTTTATTTGTTGGTGGATTAATGATGATGATAATGATGATTGATGAGAGAGAGAGAGAGAGAGAGAGAGAGAGAGAGAGAGAGAGAGAGAGAGAGAGAGAGCTGGGAATTGCTTTGAGAACGTGACTGGTGAAAGACTGGGAGAAAGAGAGAGAGAAAAAAATATGAGTCAGTGAATTGAGAAGACATAGATGATTGCTTTCACTTCTGGGACATGGAGAAAGTTTAGGAAGGAGGAGGAGGAGAGGAGGGGAAGAAGGAAGAAGGAGGAGGAGGAGGAGGAGAATGGGGAAATGGAGAGAGAGAGAGAGAGAGGGAGAGAGAGAGAGATGAGCTGTAAAAAAACAGTGAAAGGTGTGTGTGTGTGTGTGTGTGTGTGTGTGTGTGTGTGTGTGTGTGTGTGTGTGTGTGTGTGTGTGTGTGTGTGTGTGTGTGTGTGTGTGTGTGTGTGTGGTTTAGACCATTCTGCCCACACCACGGATCGCCGCCCACGCCCGCACCCACTCATCTATATTAATGTCCTTTTCACATGCCGCACACTCTTTTTCTTCTTTTTCTCATCATTAATATGTTTATGACCATAATATTCTCACCCGCACAACACCTGATGATATACCTGTTGCTTTAATTAACAATCATTATCTCCACCTGTCTCAAACTATGAGGTGAGTTTCTAAGCTTTTGATTGTGTTCCTCTTGAATGAAAGCTTACCTCCATTAAGCTGACGATATACTTAATTGACATAAGATTTCCCCCAATTCCTCTTGAGTAATTATCTTGTGTTAGTTCCACCTGTGTGTGTGTGTGTGTGTGTGTGTGTGTGTGTGTGTGTGTGTGTGTGTGTGTGTGTGTGTGTGTTCTTAAATCATATCTAACAACAACAACCATATTAACACATCTATAATCAAATACAACCTTTATAGCCTATGTTATTACGTACCATTTTACATACCACTCAAATATACCCAAAATAGCTTACAATATAGCCTTTATATCGGGGTGTTATTAGACGTGTTATCGTCAGTATAGAACAGGTTATTATCCCCGTCTATACTGTACAATATATACGCTTGTGTTATGGGGAGGGATTGTGGTTTTATATCGGCCACTGGGGAGAGAACGAGGGGTGTAAGTAGGTAGTTAGTATGGACGGCTGGGGAGGTTGTAAGAGGGGAGACGAGTATGTGGTGGTGGTGGGTGGGTGGTGGTGGGTGGTGGTGGTGGTGGTGGTGGTGGTGGTGGTGGTGGTGGTGGTGATGGTGGTGGTGGGGTTATGTGGTGGTGGTGGTGTGATAGTGGTGGTGGTGGTGATAGTGGTGGTGGTGGTGGTGATGTGGTGGTGGTGATGGTGGTGGTGGTGGTGATAGTGGTGGTGGTGATAGGTGGTGGTGGTGGTGGATAGTGGTGGTGGTGATAGTGGTGGTGGTGATGGTGGTGGTGGTGATGGTGGTGATGGTGTATTGAGGAAGGGGAGGCAATGTGAAGGAAGCCTAAGAATGGGAGAGAGAGAGAGAGAGAGAGAGAGAGAGAGAGAGAGAGAGAGAGAGAGAGAGAGAGAGAGAGAGAGAGAGAGAGAGACTGGCAGGATGGAGGAGTGAGTGAGGGCTGAACAGGATACATACCGAGGGAAGGTCCTGAAAGAAGGCTACATAGAGATACATGATGCATGGATACACGAGTCTTATAGAGTTGCATGACGTGGATATACATGACACGTGGAGGAAAATAAAAATGGTGATACGTGACACATGCCGCCATTTTCTCTCGTAATCCACAGCTGAAGAAAGAGAAAAACAACATGACACATGAAGACACATAATGGTGAGAGTTTCATGACACATGGAGACAGATGACACATAGGGACTCATCTGATGATTACCAGCACGAGGGGTGAGACACACGGGGATACATTGGGTGGAAGAGAGAGAGAGAGAGATACATACACCTTGGTCTGTATCATGAAGGGAAAGGCACAGAGTGAGGAATAACACGTAGAGACACATATTCGACAGTTGTACACATGGGATGAGACACACAGAGGCACATGACACGTAAATACATATGAAAAGACAGAGAAACAGACAGACAGACAGACAGACAGGTGACTAACTGGTTTAATTAACCAACTATGTTGCTAGACCTGGAAGAAGAATCTATGATAACTATGTTATCTCTTCTAAGACCAACCATTAACCATATTTTCCTCTATCGCCTCTGTCAAAACTGTTTGGGGAGAGGAAGGTAAAGGAGGGGTGATGGTGTGGTAGTGGTGATGGTGTGGTATAGTGGTGATGGTGGTGTAGTGGTGATGGTGTGTGGGTATAGTGGTGATGGTGTGGTGTAGTGGTGATGGTGGGTGGTGTGATGATGGTGTGTGTAGTGGTGATGGTGTGGTGTAGTGGTGATGGTGTGGTGTAGTGGTGATGGTGTGGTGTAGTGGTGATGGTGTGGTGTAGTGGTGATGATGGTGTGGTGTAGTGGTGATGGTGTGGTGTAGTGGTGATGATGGTGTTGATGTTGAAGGCACTTTGATCATCACTAAAACCACCACCACCACCTCCTTCCTGGTTGTGGTGATGATGGTGTGATGGTGAGGATGGGACTGTTGGTGGTGGTGGTGATGGATGTCCTCAAGACTGGGAGCCAATCTTTTTTCTTCGTCACCAGCTTGAAGCATCTCGCATCTGCCGGTAAATCATGTGTGTGTGTTTTTCTTGACTCCTCGAATATTAGGAGTCTTTGGCACTGCCTTGGGTGGGTGTGTGGGTGAGTGGGTGGGTGGGTGAGTGGGTGGTGGGTGTGTGGGTGGTGGGTGGGGGAGTGGGTGGGTGGGGTGAGTGGGTGGGGTGGGTGGGAGGATCTTGGTGAAACTCAGTGATTATGTAAAAATGGCAGTGACCAACGGGGGAAGAGTGAAGGTAAGTAAGAATTGTGGGTTACAGTAAGGTGTTTGAGAGAGAGAGAGAGAGAGAGAGAGAGAGAGAGAGAGAGAGATAATAAAAGAGAGAAAGACAAGCAGAGGCCAAGTTCTGCGACGACACTTCAGGAATAAATAATAATACCTGTCTTTCCATTAGGAGGAGGAGGAGGAGGAGGAGGAGAGGAAGGAGAGAGTTCAATAAATCTATGAACAATAAAAAATAAAAAAAACATTAACAATCATAAAACAGATAAGGAAACAGAAGCGACAACAGAGGCAATAAAACAGATAAAATAGAAATATGCAAAAACAACAACGGGAAACATAACATAAGACATGGATAACGGTAATGCCAACAGGTGCCACTGAAACTAACAGAAACCACCCAAACAGTGATATAAAATACTATCAACAGAAGGGAAGACAAACAACAGTAAACTAACAGAAACAACAACTGCAACAGATAAACAAAACCACAACATAAACAACATTAATACAAACAAACACAACAGTAAAACAAACACCACAACATAAACACAGCCGAGACAAACAGACAAACAGACAAACAGACAACGCGGACATGAGCAACAGAGAGAGACACAGGTAAACAGGGAAGGGAAAGCTGACTAAGCTGGCATAGAGATAACAGAATGGAAGGATAATGAATCAGCCTTTAAGCTTGTCATCTCATCCAGCGGAGTTGAGAGAGAGAGAGAGAGAGAGAGAGAGAGAGAGAGAGAGAGAGAGAGAGAGAGACCTGGATAATAGCCAAGTCTTCCACACAGGAAAATCAGGCCTTCTGGGTTTATTTCAAATTGCGTTAAGGATAAAATTAGGAAACAACGAGGTGAATCCGCTGGCAATTAAGGCCAGGGCGAGAAAGAGAGTGTGTGTGTGTGTGACAGAGATAGACAGAGACATTCACACAGGAATAACGAGACAGAGAGAACAATATGGAGACAGAAGAGGGTAGGAGAAGAAAATAAAGAGAGAAGGGGGAAAAGAGAGAGAGAAAAAGAGAGAGAGAGAGAGAGAGAGGTTTGCAATCATTATTTCTCCATAAGACTGAAAGCGTAACCATGCAGTAAATACGTCTCATACCTAAGTATACCGAGTCGATTTCTGGCATTTAAATTGGACAGTTAAATCTTAGGAATTACAGACCCTTATTCATATATAATTTCAATTTATATATATGGACAGGTAAGAGTACGGGGAACAGGTATTCGTTTATATTATTCCTACCTGTGATTAGTATAGGTTAGTTTATAGTTTAGTTACAGGTGTGTGTGTGTGTGTGTGTGTGTGTGTGTGTGTGTGTGTGTGTGTGTGTGTGTGTGTCTATATTTGGATCAGTCACGGGTTTAAGTACAGGTGTGGGTACAGGTGAAGTTATTTTAACATTGTAATGGTTTATATAGTCATTTTAAATTCGTTGTAGAATAGTGGTCTCTCTCTCTCTCTCTCTCTCTCTCTCTCTCTCTCTCTCCCTCTCTCTCTCTCTCTCTCTCTCTCTCTCTCTCTCTCTCTCTCTCTCTCTCTCTCTCTCTCTCTCTCTCTCTCTCTCTCTCTCTCTCTCTCCTGTTTCCGGGTTGAGAGTTGATGAGAGTTTATTTTTATTTTTAGCGAAGATGAGAAGTGAAGATGGTTTAGCTAAATGCAAACAGTATAATATTTTTAGTTTTTTTACTTTTGTGGTTTGTAAAATATGAATGCAAATGGATTTTTAATTAACCTAGGAGAGTCTATTCGCCAGGTAAGGTACACATTTGGGAGTCTTGAAAGATTTTACATGCATTAAAATTTTCTTCTTTGTTTACATCAACTGTTCGGGATGTGGGTCGGGTTTGACTCGTGTTTCATTTCATTTCGTTCTTGTGTTGCTTCTTTCGTTGTATCTGATTTATGTTCGTTTATGTTGTTTTATCTGGTCTACGTATGTGTTTCGTTCGTTTTGTCACCAGATTCAGATACTGTTTCGTTCGCTTCGTCTGTTATTCACTTTTGTGTTTCGTTCGTTTTGTCACTAGATTCAGATACTGTTTCGTTCGCTTCGTTTGTGATTCACTTATGTGTTTCGTTCGTTTTGTCACCAGATTCAGATACTGTTTCGTTCGCTTCGTCTGTTATTCACTTTTGTGTTTCGTTCGTTTTGTCACTAGATTCAGATACTGTTTCGTTCGCTTCGTTTGTGATTCACTTATGTGTTTCGTTCGTTTTGTCACCAGATTCAAATACTGTTTCGTTCGCTTCGTTTGTGATTCACTTTTGTGTTTCGTTCGTTTTGCCGCTAGGTTCAAATACTGTTTAATTTCTTTTACTTGATTCACTTTACTGTTTCAATCTTTTCAGTTGATTCACTTTATGCATCATTAGTTTTGTCACTTGATTCAGTTTACATATTGTTCGTTTCAATTGATTCAGATAACGCTTCGTTCATTTGACTTTATTCATAAGTCTCGTTCGTTTCACCTTTCAAAAAGTTAGTTAAATCCTCTTTTTCAACTATTAAAAATAAGTTTAACATAATTTCGACTTCATATTAGCGACAATAATGCGTTCTGACATTTCCCAAACACCATCGAGTCTCATAAGAAAATTCAACGCCATTTACTTCGCCATCATAGTGCCATAGCTTGAGTGAGGATGCCTTCCACGTATCCAATTAGATCAGCCATGCCAGTATTCTTATTATCCACACTTCATCTCTATTTTCCCGGCTAAATAAACTGTTTCAATATCAGTTAGGTGGAAAAGTTCGCAAGAGAACCAACCTTTTAGAGCCCCGAGAGGTGTGGAAAGCGTGGTGTGGTGGTGGTGGTGTAGGCCAGGACTTATTGGAGTCACTCACTGAATATTGAGAGGATGTTTTCTGGGGTCAAGGGATAGCTGACTGCCGCGGTACATGTATGTTTGAGACTTGACGTGGGTGAGGAGTGGAAGGTGAGGGGTTAGGAGGGGGGGGGGTGGAGAGAGGGTTGAGGGTCAGAGGTTTTGTTGTGTGTAGTGATGTGGTACAGTTGTAGGGAGAGATATGGGAGGGGGGAAATTTTCAATGGAAGGGATATTTTTTGTCGGTTTCCCCAACGTGTCATAATCACCTGTAATTATGATCATCTGTAGACTCGAGGTTGTTGTGTTTACCTTCATCGTTTTTGTTGTTTACTGTTAGTTGTATATCGAGCCAGACTTCTCTCATTATAACGGGTGGTGATGGGAGGGGCAAGGTGTTACACTCTCTAACCCAGCGAGTTTCTGTGTATATATTTCTCCTCCCGTCAGCAAGTCAGGTTAAGTTTAGGCACGTGCTGACACCCCCCAAAAATGCTGATACCCCCAACATTTTACTAGAACAACTGTTGTATTAGTAGTAGTAGTAGTAGTAGTAGTAATAGTAATAGTAATAGTAGTAGTAGTAGTAGTAATGCTGTGGCGTGATATAAATGAGGTATCAACACCAGGCTCTTGAATAGCTGAGTAAACGCGAACACATGACTGGGAAAATCGGCCGGCAGAAATCCCGAGATTCGTGGCGTTACGTCTGAGCTCGGCTGGAGCGGGCTGTTGATGGAGGAGCCGTGCCAGCCTGTGTTGCACAATGCTCTCAGAGGCGTGGAGTTCTCGTCGCACTGGACCCTATGGATGAAGGTGCTGCTGCAGCTTGCCCGGTTTATCATTCAAGGTAGAACAGAGTGAGGGACTGTCTGAGATACAACACAGTTTGTCTATGTTGCTGTGGTGGTGGGTGTGGTGGTGGTGGTGGTGGTGGTGATGGTGGTAGTGGTGGTGGGGTGGTGTGGTGGTGTGGTGGGGTGGTGGTGGGAGTGGTGGTGGGAGTGGTGGTGGTGGTGGTGGTGGTAGTGGTTGAGTTTCTTAGGCAAGTCTTCACATTATTTAGGAAAAGAAAAACCAGACCTTGGAATCATAAAATCTTTGGACTAGCCCCTGATTTAAGGTCCCTTTTCTAGCCCCTGGTGGAAGACAAGGGGCTAAGTTTCCCTGAGGACGGTGATGTGCCCTGTTTGAGATCCTCATATATTGGTATAATTTTTTACCCTGGAAATTTACCCTTAAAGTCGTATCTTGTGAAAAGCTCTGAGGCCCTGAAGTCTTACCTGCCAGGGAAATAAGGAGAGAGAGAGAGAGAGAGAGAGAGAGAGAGAGAGAGAGGCGGTGGTACAGGAAAACGATTTGGTGATAGGCAATGAGGGAGAGAGTTAGGGAGGAGGAGGAGGGCGAGGAAGACAACGAGGAGGAGGTGGAAGAGGAGGAGGAGGGCGAGGAAGACAACGAGGAGGAGGAGGAGGTGGAGATGGTGAGTTTGAGGAGTGTGTGTGGCCAGGAATTCAGGAGTGAGAATCGGGGAAGGAAGTGCGTGTGAAGGTGAATTGTGGAAAGAATTGGAAGAGAGAGAAAATGGATGGAAGAAGGAGTCAGAGAATAGATTTGGTGAGAGGGAATTGGAATAGGGAGTGGGGTGAGAGGGACAAGGAGGGAGATGCAGGAGTTAGAGAAAGGAGTAAGTGAGAGGGATAAGAGGAGAGAGAGAGAGAGAGA